>NC_061113.1:156947819-157258507 GCF_002878395.1 Capsicum annuum
AGAATGGTCTTGGTGATGAAGATGACTAGCGAAATTAAGAGAGAAACGCGTTTCTCTCTCTCTGTCGTCACGCTAAGCTCTCTTCCTTGTGTTCAAAATAATACAAAATATGAATAATTGAATAATCCCTAAAAATTCAGCCATAAAGCTTTTAATAACATCCTTCTCTAATAAATTGCTACTGCATCCTTAACTATTTAAAAATATTCAGTTTACCGGGGAAAAAGTTCCCATACAGCACATTCAGTCCAAAAGCTGCTTTCCTTTTTATGTGAAGTTTTCCTTTTCTGTCCACAGGTCCCCAAAGTGCTGAAATCTTCCGCATTAGTACCTGAAAAGAATGCTAATCACATAGGTCAGGTCACTTAACTAAAAATAGACTAAAAGTGCAAGACTTATGTATTTTATTCTCAAAACTTAGCTGAAACATGGGTAAGTTATGGTGCTTAGAAGTATAAATACGCCCAACATCACCACCCCACACTTAAAGCTTTGTTTGTCCTCGAACAAAATAGTACATCCATGCGAATACCTAACTAAACTTCACAAGAGCAACACAAAATTTTCAACAAGACATACACGGCAATTATTAACAAAGAGTAGATTTCTTGATCATTACTAGAAACAACTCACCCTCCAACATAGACTCATTAAGTTGGTTAATTCGTATACATAAGTTAAGCCAAAGAAAATCATATAAAACTACCCAACAATCATCAACCATGTGCGCTCACACAAAATTTACCCATAATCACTCATATTTTTGCATTTTTCAGAGATATGGGTATAAGAACTTGCTTGTTCTCACTTTCACAAAGAATTCTTAGATTACAACTGATGACCATATGCTTGCCCTTAGTGTAATGCTCCACTAATATGAGAATGCTAAGGTTAGGATCAAATAGGTCTTTACGGGTTGTAATGTAGGCTAAAGGGACAGGTAGGACTATTTTGGCTAGAAATGGTGACTATGTTCCCTAAGCGCTTTAATACACTACATTATGCCATTTACACTAACTTTTAACAATCACTCTACCTTCCTTTCATCTACCAACCCCCTTTCACCCATTTTGTTAATCAAAAACATAATGATGGGAATATACAACTCTTTTTTTTTTATTTTTCTCTTTTTTTTTTATTTTTTTTTTATTAAGCATCCCTATGATAGCCACCCTCGATCACAATATTTTCATGTACCAATAACTAGACTTTGGGGTATCACTTTCACCATTTTCCTCTTATTTTGCCACACTCTTTACTCAACTTGATTCTACAATTTAAAGCGCTTAGGAGCTTTTGGATCAAATTATGGTCTTTTCAAAAAAAATGGATTAGGCCACATATGAGGTTGCCAAAGAAAATAGCTAAAGGCTCAAAGGGTGTTCACTAGGACAATGTACAAAGGTAGGTAAAAAGAAGATAAACAAAATCAGGGCTGCCAAAGAAATGCCTAAATCATCTCCTAAACTCACAATCTTTATTTCGCTTCACACACACACTAGGCAAGTTCTAGCATCAGTCGCAACAAAGAATATACAATAACCTTACACACACATGGCACATGGTCAACTTAATTAGGAGCATTATAGATTCTTGACCCAACAGATAAATGAATTAAACCACAAGCAATTATCACAGCATGAGTCACAACTTAGAGCCTAAATATTTCAATAGTAGTGATTTAGCACAAACTCCTGTTATAATGCTGCCGTCTATAAGAACAATTTCATGCAAAAATCTGACTAATTAGAACTAACTAACTACGACTAAATCAAAACAACTATAGAATAAATGCAGGCAAACAGTACGCAATACAGCAGACAAGGCAATCCGCAAACATATACCCGCACCCCACACTTATACAGAACACACTTTCCTCAGTGTAAATAAATAAGCAAAAACCTGGTTAGTCAGACTCCTCTTCTACATCCGGGGTCATACCCCCTGCATCAGAATCATCATCAGAGTTGTCCTCCACATCAGAGTCTAGCAGTCGGTGATCATCGTCTGTCGGCACATCATCATCTAGAGGTTCCTCAAAATTTACCCCCACTCTACACATGGCCTGAGCATGCTCATTAAGCGGGTAGTCATAGTCCAACTGCCGAAGCTCTGCATCAGTCGGCACACGACCCCCATTCATCATAGTAAACCTAGTCATGCCATACAGATGGCAAAAAAAACTCTCATCTCGAGCATATCTCTTAGCAGTGGTGAGGTTGATGCCTTGACCAGTTTTTGGATCTTTGATTTTCGTGAGATCTACCTTCTTCGGGTTATGTGGCAACTTATGGTCTGCTGGCACCTCCTCAATGTGCTCTTTCCTTAAGATTGCAGTCAACAAATTGCCAAAACTGAAATGGGACCTTTTGTTCACCCTTGCTTTTTGCATCGACATTTGTATAACTGCACCAATGTTGATGGGAACATTTGTCATTAGAGCATACACTAAGCAGACTCGATCACGTGTGACCTTAGTGTATTGTGTCCCAGGAATCAAGCAGGAGTTGACTATTCTTAACCATATGTGAGCTTCTCTGTTCAAACAAGCATATAGGTAAGTATTGTGACAACCAATATCTTTGTGACGAGTCCACCGGGTCATGGACCTTGATCCACACAAAGTATGTCTGATGGCTCTATAGGGAGGTCTATTGTAGAGCTCCTTGAGTGGTGATGGATCCACACTTGGAGTTCCCAGGAAAGAGTTAAAGAAATCAGCGTTCAATTGCAAGACTTGCCCCCGAATCTTTACTTCATTTCCCGTAGTCCTTGGAGACCAGTTGGAATAAAACTCTCGAGTCAAATCAAGATTACATTCATCCATGTCTAGGAAGATAAAGTCAAGATTTAGTGCCATAATCTTTGCCAAAATGCGAGGGCAGTTCTTTGCTAAACTTTCCTTCTGCATCAAATCCACATGTACATATTTCTTCACTTTATTGTGTCTATACCATTCCTTCCCTTCCTCCTCCAGAACCCATTTGATCCCAAAAGTACGTTGAGGCACTTGATGAGAGGAGAAATCAGCCTGGTCCTTTCTTGACCATTTTTGATCTTTTTGTGAGGTGGATTCTTTCTCCTTTCCCTGTCATCCTTTCGGAGCCATGTTACCTGAGATCATAATAGGGTCATGTTAGTCTCATGTCGTAGAATTCACTATAATCGAAAAAGAAAATAGTGATGGCACCACCCCACACTTAATTTGTTTGCACAAACTAATTGAGTGAGTATGTTCGATTACTCAGACTTCATCGACATACATGTAGATGGTATGTGCCAACAACATTATCAGTGCAGTCACACTTTTAACCCTTCACTTTACATAATAATTTCTCAGTTTGGTATAGAGAAGCAGCACACAATGGTCTTGTAACCTTGACTATCATTTCCGAATTTATTTCATTGGGGCAATGCAATCATTGAACAAGACTACCACATAGAAATCTTATCATGCTATGGCCTAGAAACAATCACACAATCTTATGCTTGTGGTTAACCAAGATCATTACATCGATGAACGAGTCATTCACATAGTCAAGCTTACAACTCCCAAAATTATGCATTAAGCTTCAATATTTCAACTCCATAGTAATAACAAATTATGACAGTGAATACCAATCAATACATGCCAGAGTAAAATAAAGATTACCTACGAGAATCCTTTCAATTAATGAGATGTATTTTTCAAAAATCATAACAGACTAACCATTCTCTTATCACCAAGCACTACTACAAAATTAAGTTAACCATTATAAGCGTAGCACTGAAACAATTATGGAACATGAAAGAACAACTTACTTGGTGATAAACTCGTGATGAATCGGGAAGGTGAGCCTACAGGATTAGATGAGAAAAGAGAAAAGCTTGGAGAGGGCAAGGGTGCTTGGGCGGCACTTAGGTTTAAGAAAAATTGAGTGGTGTTCAAGTGTAGAGGATATATTTAAAGGATGAGCCATGGATCGGGTTTGGTTCATTCACAAACGGGTAAAAAGGAACCATTTACGGTGATAGGCGGCGCCTATAGCTTCGCCTAGGCATAAGTAGGCGGCGCCTAACCTATTGCCTATGTTGGCATAGGCGGAGCCTAGCCTATCTCCTATGTGAGGCAGTGAGCATAGGCAATGGCATAGGCAGCGCCTAACCTATTGCCTATGTTGGCATAGGCGGCGCCTAGCCTATTGCCTATGTTGGCATAGGCGACGCCTAGCCTATTGCTATGTGAGACAGTGAGCATAGGCAATGGAATAGGCGGCGCCTAATCTATTGCCTATGTTAGCATAGGCGGCGCCTAACCTATTGCCTATGTTGGCATAGGCGGCGCCTAGCCCATTCCCTATGTTGGCGTAGGCAATTGGAAAAATGACGCACCCTTGGTCGAAAAAGGTCCATACCTCAGGGTCACAAAATAAAGTCGCACTATGAAACTTTTTCTTTGGGTCGAACCTACATAACTCGAGGCGCGACTCTAATGCAAATCATACTTGAACCTTACACATTTGACCACTTCCACTTACCTGTATTGTTCCATCATTCCTAGACTTACCACCATTGACATGAATCACTTCCAAATCAAAATTGGGTCTAATCTCCTCCTTTGTACTTCCTGCACCTACACTTAATCAAAAACAACCAAAATGATTAGAAGGATGGGTTGCCTCCCACCAAGCACCTTAGTTTTGGTCATGGCCCGACTCTTCTTTTTGAATTTTTATTTACTAAAAACAAAATCCTAGTAAAATGATGGGTTGCCTCCCATGTAGCGCTTGATTTATTGTCGCGGCACGACATAGTTATCTCGATTACTCAGACTTCATCAAGATATATGGTGGCTATACATTTTATCGAGTTGGTTGGATCGATATATAGCTTCACTCTTTCGCCATTCACCTTAAAGACACCACCATCATTATTTTCTAACTCCGCTACTCTAGATGAGTAAACTTGGCTGATATTTAATGGACCAGACCATTTAGACTTCAACTTACCTGGAAACAGCTTCAGTCTGGAGTTGAAAAGAAGTACTAAATCACCTTTCTGAAAGTTCGTTGGATAATCCTCCGATCATGGTAGTTTTTCATCCTTTCCTTGTAAAGATCTGCTCTTTTATATGCATTTAGATGGAATTCATCCATCTCATTCAGCTGTCCCAATCTCATATCTATAGCATCATCCCAGTTCAGTTTAAGCTGCTTCAGTGCCCACATTGCTTTATGTTCTAGCTCAATTGGCAAGTGACAATCCTTCCCATAAACTAGTTGGTATGGTGACATGCCAATTGGTGTCTTAAACGCGGTCCTATATGCCCATAAGGCATCGTCCAGCTTTCTGGACCAATCTTTTCTGCTGGCATTCACAGTCTTAGAAAGGATCAGCTTGATTTCCTGATTTGAAACCTCCACCTGCCCACTAGTTTGTGGGTGGTACAGTGTAGCTACCTTATGTTGCTTAACCCCATACTTTGCCAATACGGCTCTGAACAGCTTGTTGCAGAAATGTGATCCTCTATCGCTTATGATGGTACGAGGTACCCCAAAATAAGAGAAGATATTTCTCTTTAAGAACGCCACAACACTCTTACCTTCATTATCAGCTAGCGCGACTACTTCGACCCATTTGGATACATAATCCACAACAACTAAGATATATTTCATCCCAAATGAGCTCACAAATGGGTCCATGAAATCAATACCCCAGACATCGAATAACTCTACTTTAAGCATTTTAGACGGGCATCTCATGGTGCTTTGAAATAGAACGTTGCCGTTGACACTGATCACATTTTTTTACAAAATTGTAGGCATCCTTGAATAATGAAGGCCAATAGTAGCCACTTTGCAGTACTTTCTTGGCAGTCCGATCACCTGTATGGTGACCTCCAACTTGGGAATCATGGCTTGCTTTTAGTATGCTAGGTACCTCTACATCTGGGATGCACCGCCTAATAATACCATCAGCACATCATCGAAAAAGATAAGGCTCATCCCAGAAGTAATTTTTCACATCATGCATGAACTTTTTCTTTTGATGAAAGGAGAGATGCTCAGGAATCACTTCACTCACCACATAGGTGGCATAATCTGCATACCATGATAAGTTTTCCACCATAGTTTCTAGAATCTCTTCGTTGGGTAATGCATCATCAATATCAAGGTCGGTCTGCACTGTGTGCTCACTCTCAAGTCTAGATAGATGATCAGCTACTTGGTTTTCACAACTTTTTCTATCCTTTACCTCGAAATTGAATTCTTGAAGCAGTAACACCCACCTAATTATCCTTGGCTTAGCATCCTTCTTTGCCATTTGATATCTTAGAGCTGCATGATCTATATGAACCACTACCTTGGTTCCTAATAAGTAAGCACGGAACTTTTTAAAAGCATAAACAACTGCTAGAAGCTCTTGTTCAGTGATGGTATAGTTCTTATGTGATCCATTTAAGGCCTTGCTCACGTAGTAGATTGGATGAAATAGTTTTTCTCTTTTCTGACCAAGTACAACACCCAAGGCTACACCACTTGCATCACACATAACTACAAAAGGTAGAGACCAATCAGGTGCTACAATAATAGGGGCTTCAACTAGCTTCCCCTTGAGGCATTCAAATGCCTTCAAGCAATCTGCACCAAAGTGAAACTTTGCTTTCTTATCCAAAAGTTTGCATAATGGGTTTGCAATTTTGGAGAAGTCTTTAATAAACCTCCGATAAAAACCAGCATGACCGAGAAAACTACGAACCCCCTTCACAGAAATTGGAGGTGGTAGTCTCTCGATAACTTTAATCTTGGCTCGATCAACTTCAATTCCCTTTTCAGAGACTTTATGCCCGAGAACAATACCTTCTTTAACCATAAAATAACACTTCTCCCAATTTAGCACCAGATTGAATTCAACACATCTCTGCAAAGCCATACTCAGATTTGCCAAGCATGATTCAAATGACTCACCTACAACCAAAAATTCATCCATAAACACCTCCAAGGTGTCTTCAAACATATCAAAGAAAATGGATATCATACACCGCTGAAAAGTGGCAGGTGCATTACATAACCCAAATGGCATTCGTTTGAATGCAAAAGTACCATATGGGCATGTAAAAGTGGTCTTCTCCTGATCCTCAGGAGCAATGCAAATCTGATAATATCCGGAATAACCATCCAAGAAATAGAACCATCCCTTTCCTGCCAATCGATCAAGCATTTGATCCATGAATGGCATTGGGAAGTGGTCCTTTAACATCCACGAATTTAGCTTCCAGTAATCCATGGACACCCTCCACCCTGTGACAAGCCTGAGTGGAATTAGCTCATTCTTTTCGTTTGCTACTACTGTCATGCCCCCTTTCTTGGGCACACATTGTACAGGACTCACCCATTTACTATCTGGGATTGGATACACTACCCCTGTATCTAACCACTTTATGATTTCTTTCTTCACCACCTCTTGCATAGGTGGATTCCGATGACACTGATGCTCAATAGTGGGTACGCAATCTTCTTCTAGCTGAATCTTGTGCATACATATGCCAGGAGGGATACCAATTATATCAACAATAGTCCAACCAATAGCTCTCTTGTACCTCTTCAGAACAGAGATGAGAGCCTCTACTTGTTGTTCACTTAAATCAGCAGCAATAATAACCGGTAGTGTATTTCCACTACCCAAGAATGCATACCTTAGATGACTGGGTAGCTCTTTCAATTCTAGCACAGGTGGCTCTTCAATGGATGGCTTCGCCGGTGGTGAAGGTCGATTCTTAAGGTCAAGGTCCAGCTTCTTCAGGGCATATGAATACGACCCCATTCCTATCAAAGCATAGATAGCTTTTTTGTTCTCTTCAACATCCTCACACTCAAAGTTCAAAAGCACAACAGCCAATGGCTCAATAGTAAGCTGCTTCTCTAAAGATAATTCCTTCTCATCCTCATAATAAACATCAGCTATAGAGAACACATTCATATCTTTGGGCTGCTTCATTGATTTGCATACATCAAAATGCACCACTTCGTCATTCATCCGAAATAGAAACTCATTTGCTCGTAAATCAATAAGCACACTTCCTGTTGAGAGGAAAGGTCAACCCAAGATTATGGGCACCTCAAAATCCACCTCACAATCCAAAATAACAAAGTCTGCAGGAAAAATAAAGGTAGAAACCTTCACTAATACATCATACAAGATACCAACAGGTCATTTTACTGACCTATTTGCCATTATAAGCCGCATGTTGGTTGGTGTAAGATCGCCCAACCCCAACTGTCTATAGATGGCTAGTGGCATCAAATTAATGCTAGCCCCTAGATCACATAAAGCCTTAGCAAAGTCTAAAGATCCAATCATGCAAGGAATAGTGAAAGCACTCGGATCTGCCTTCTTATGTACCAAAGACCTCGTGGCAATGGCACTGGAATGATGAAAATTATCTGCCAGTTCATAGCTCGCTGCCCTTTTCTTTGTCAAAAGGTCCTTCATGAATTTGGCATACCCTGGAATTTGCTCCAGTGCCTCCTCCAAAGGCACATTTATAGTCAACTGCTTTAGCATGGTCATGAATTTACTGAACCTGGTGTCATCAGCCTTCTTTTTTAGTCTCTGAGGAAAAGGTGGTGGTGGATTTGGAGGATTTTTCTCCACCACTTCTTTTTTATTGTGCTTTCCATTATCAAGCTTTTCAGACTGCCGACATCTAGGTGTAGTATAGTGAATGATCTCATCCTTATTTTCAACTTCTACAGAAGCATCACAATCTTCTTCAATAGCATTCTCTTCTATATTATTAACCACAGGCTTGCCCTTGGATGGATTTTCCAACACTTTACCACTCCTGGTTGTAATAGCCAAACATGATCCATCATTTCTTGGATTTTGGACAGTGTCACTCGGTAAAGTGCCAGCTTTTCTTTGATTGAATGCCGCTGATAGTTGACTCATTTATTGTTCCAGCTATTTTATTGAAGTGGAATGTGAGTCAACCAATTGATTTATTGAGGACAAATCATTTTTAACCTCAGTTACTCCCGTGTTGGTTGCCTCCACTCCTTTCAACAGCTTAGCCATCATGTCCTCCATGGACATTTTCCCAGAGCTAGGTGCAGCAGCTTCACGATTTCCAGGAGGGACGTACAAACCGCTCCTGTCATTCTTATTTTTCCAATTCCCTTGGTCTCGGTCCTTGTATCTGGATTTTTTATAATAGTTCCGACCTTGGTTTTCTTGCGCATTGCCTCGAAAACCCCCTGATTGTTCAAGTAATTTGCTTTCTCCTCAGAATCGGAGTCATCTCTTCCCTGTGATACAACAGCCTTGACCTTTTCTGTCTTTCCTGATAATAAATGCTTGGTAAGAAGGTCCATCTGCATTTTCATGTGAGCTATATCCTGGTCATGTTCCTCTTCTCTTCGCCTCTGTTCTGTCGTCATGCCACTAGATACAGTAGAGCTTGCTACCTCAGAATACTTGGTATGCCAAGCTCCATTCTGCTTTGTTATACGATCCAGCATATCACATGCCTCAATAAAAGTAAGGTCCATGAATGACCCACCCATAACATTATCTACCACTGGCTTAGTCACTGAGTTCAAAGCCCTATATAATATTTTCATCAAGTGGACATTGGTCATCTGATGATTTGGGCACCGGATAAGCTTCTTCTTGAACCTCTCCTATGTCTCGTGGAGAGCTTCAGTTGGAAGCTGTATGAAATTGCTTATCTCATCTCTTAATTGTGCTCTCTTGGATGGCAGAAAGAGTCTTTCTAGGAAAGCTTCTTTCAGTTGCCTCCAATTAGAAATAGAGTCAGGAGTTAGCCCGTTTAACCATAGAGTTGCCTCTCCAGATAGAGACAATGGAAATAAGCGCAGTCAGATCGCATTCTGTCCAACCCCTGGATTGTCAAATGATTTACATGTTGAGATAAAATTAATCAGATACATATTCGGATCGTCGCCTGCAAGTCCACCAAATAACCCTTTGAGTTGCAATAGCTGGATCATGGTGCTAGTGATATTGAACTTGGCTCCGGGTGCCAAGGGAAGAGGAATAATAACCCCTGTGGCACTAGCCCCATCCAAGTCGTCATCATCATCATCAAACGCAACCTGCACAGCTCGACGTTCAGGTCTCATTCTAGCTTGACGATCTCTGTTGACATTCCTATTCACTGGTGCAACCACATCATCTGCACGCCTTGGATTTAATAACTCATCATCACCCAGGTCCTCATCCTCAAGATTTGGTACCCGACCTGGGTTATTAGCATTCTGTTGATTTACTTGCGCACCTGCCAATGCAGCTAATCTAGCCTGCTCCTGTTGAGTGGCCATCCTTTTAATGTCTCATTGTGCATCCATTCTACCAATGAGCTATGGTTCAGGATTTATAGGTAATAATGGCTGACAAGATCTTCGTGTATTTGGCATGCACTCCACCAAACCTGAACAAAACAAAAATAACAAACAAAAAGTAAAATTTGAGAATCTTTCACCAAAGGGTCTATTAACTATCACAAACTTAGTTGACAACCGTATTCCCCGGCAATGGCACCAAAATTTTATACACCCAAATTATAACTCTCATTAGAAAGTGTAAGCGGTCGCTGTCAAATATAGAACCCAACTGGGTTGGATGTCGAATCCCATAGAGAATACTGTGGTCACTAAGTATTGCGATTATTATTAAACTGTTGATCGAAGGTTCCAAGATAAGGGGGGTTTTGGTTTAAGTGCACAATAATATTATCAGTGTAACGATGAGATGATATGTGTAATTATATTTGATCACAGAGAATGACAAGTTAGGGTTATGTCCACCTTGTAGCTTCTACTTCTCTATTAACTATGAGTAATACAGATTTTATGCATGCATGCACTTATAGAGAGACGTATTCTAATTCTAAATCCAAGTGTTTTTCAACCATCAAGGATTTATTCACCTTAGTTCTTTCGAATCTAAAATGTACAACAAATTGTACGAACTCTCCAGGAAGTTAATCCTGCTAGGGCATTAACGTGTAAATTAGAGGTTGGAAACCCAAATTTCTCGTCACACTCTCTTTTCCAAACAGTAACTTTTCTATCAAACAAGTTATTGCTATAATGGTGCATTCCCTATGTTTGAAACCACGAGAATTCAATCAAAATGAAGAGAGTAATGATATAAGTGGCGTGACACATCATAAAATCTCAAAACCCATAGCAATAGAGAGTATATTACAAGGTTTCCATAACCCTAACAAACAAGCTTAGCTACTCATGAATAAAACAGAAATCAACATAGAAATATTCATCATACCAAAACTTAGAATGGTCTTGGTGATGAAGATGACTAGCGAAATTAAGAGAGAAACACGTTTCTCTCTCTCTGTCGTCACGCTAAGCTCTCTTCCTTGTGTTCAAAATAATACAAAATATGAATAATTGAATAATCCCTAAAAATTCAGCCATAAGGCTTTTAATAACATCCTTCTCTAATAAATTGCTACTACATCCTTAACTATTTAAAAATATTCAGTTTACCGGGGAAAAAGTTCCCATAAAGCACATTCAGTCCAAAAGATGCTTTCCTTTTTATGTGAAGTTTTCCTTTTCTGTCCACAGGTCCCCAAAGTGCTGAAATCTTTCCGCATTAGTACCTGAAAAGCATGCTAATCACATAGGTCAGGTCACTTAACTAAAAATAGACTAAAAGTGCAAGACTTATGTATTTTATTCTCAAAACTTAGCTGAAACATGGGTAAGTTATGGTGCTTAGACATATAAATACGCCCAACATCATCTACAGATCTATTCGTTGGTACAACAAAAACCAAAAGGAGTTAAAGAATATGATGCTGCCTTAAAACTAGACCAGCATCATATTCTTGCAACTCAGGAGGAATGATTCATCAGTCTGCAGATGCTGGAAGATTTTCCACAATAATGGAGAAACCAAGGCTTCACCCTTATCCATTTTGGTGCTGTTAGGGTTGCGTTGTCATATCATGGAAGAAAAGGCCAGCCCATAGTGGTGCGTCTTTAACTCCTTGATACCAGGTACAATGAATCCCAGCATGCCAACTTGGGAACTTTAGGAATCATATTGAATGCTAGGATAGTATTTGTCACTATATTCCCTAACTTTATTATGTCCCTCTTTGATCTGTATCTGATGGTGGCATTGAATATCTAGGCCTAGATTCTCGGAGCTCTGTAGGTCAGAGATGCTATCCAGGCATCTCTCCACTACCAAGTAGCTTGGCAAGTTCAGAATCATGCTATGGATCTATCCCTTCAAGGTGGCGATGATGCTTTGTTCTTGAACATAGATACCACTAATGGAACCACTCAGTGTACTCATATCCCAAGGCAGATCCCCAGAGATTAACTTGTGAAAGTACTCCAAGACCCATGGGTCACAAACTATGAGAAGTTGAGAGACCATCTTCAACCTCTCTAATCTATAGAGCCAACCTTTCCCAGAAGGAGGGACAATACCGTCACGATTAGTTTCAACCACTCACACCTAAAAAAAGCCTCCCAAAACCACCTTCTCAATCCATATTTACCAACCCTCCGATGAACTTTCACTGGTAGATGATTCAAAGTTTGTATGCTGTTTCTTGGATAGCTTTATGGAAGAGCATGATTAGATACACTACTTCAATCATGATGGCTGATATATTATGTGGTGTAAATGTCCTTTCTCCAGAAACTATCTGTGGAAGTTGAATTGTAGATGCCACATGTGTTAAAGAGCTACCTCACTCACTCCACCACAAACTAAACCTATCAGAACTAAAGAAAAATAGTCTACAACCAAAATGTTCATGATGTCTCACACTGGTACCGATTAGTCGAATGATTTCCCACCAAAAAAACCCTTCAAAAAGTATAACATGAGCCACAATCCAAAAATACCAACCAAAACTGTTATCCTGCCATCCAGAGAAAAGATGCCTGTCAGCGACACCGAAGCAACACTCAATTGGCAATCTGATAATGCCATGTACTAAAATAGGATTCTATCCAGCATTAATCAAGCCATGACTAATGTTGCTCACCTTCAGAATAAGTTTGCAAGCAAAGTTGAATGAATGAACAAAAGAGTAGAACAAGCATCCACTCAGCATGACTGACTCATTCGTGAGTTGGAACTCAGGCTCCAATCCACACAGTATGATATATGTTCGCCAGACACTTCACTGTCTTATTTCTTTGACCAGTAGCAGAAGGAAATGACATCTCTAAAAGGACAAATTCAATAGTTGAAACATTTCTATCCCAGAGAACCCATTGTTCACTTCCATAGCCAACCTAGTTCCCCGTGTTGCCATATACATACTCTCTACTAAAGATGAGCCACATCTTTTTCTTTCCTACTTCAAGCTCCCTTATGCAATGAACAGATCCAGGACGATGAATCTATTAGTCCTACTTCAAGTAAAGAAAATGCTTCTGATGCTGAGGTATGCTATGACAGTAGTGATTACTTTCCAACCAATAGATATGTGAAGGACTGTGAGGAGTCTATCGATTGGCAAGAATATGTTGAGGACATTCTTGAATACTCAATTAAATCTCTAGAAGATGACTACCCACCAGTATACATAAACCATTCCAAAGAACTATAGGTCTTCAAGGTTGTTAACGACTAAGATGGGATGACGGACGACCCAATCCCAAAAAGAAGTTCAAATCCAGGTACACCAGTAAGAAAAACCATAGGAAATGGGTTTCACACCTTCACTCTCAATGACTTGAAGATTTCAGCCTGACCCTAGTGGATCCAGGACTTCTACACTTAGATGGCAATGAAAAATCTATCTGAGCAAGAGAAATACCTGATACAATGAAATTTCACATCCAGATTCTCCGGCATACTCATAAACTGGTGGAAAGATCTTTTGGATTTCTGATAAGAACACGTATCTGACATCCTAAGACTTTGCGTTCAATATCAGAATCCTATATGAGGTATTCTATGAAGATGTAGGCAAGAGACAAGAGAAGATCCAGTGATAGTTCTTTGAGATAAAGTTCCTATTATTCGATAGAAATGTTATCGATATCCACTTCCAAAAGATGGTGAAGACCTACTTTGAGTTGGGAAGAGATCCCATCCTGAAGCAAGCCTTTGTATCATCAACGCCAAAGATTATAGCAGGATATATGATGATGATTGTGGTAGAGAAGTTCAAACCCATAACCACCCTGCGGATAGGCTACATCCGATAGGCCATTTTCTAAGATCTGGATAGCATATGCACAAAGAGGTCTGTACTAAAGTAGATTGTTAAGAACAATCTAGCCTTCGATCGAGATTAAAACAAGGATGAACTTATCACCAAGTCCAAATACTTCTGCCCTTGCCACAAGACAAGATTGAAAAGGTAGCTTCTATTTAGGAGGTTTAAACTGCCAAGGCCTCTCAATGACATGAGCAGGGTTGTCTAGTGAACTAGGTATTTCAGACGAAGGAGACCAACAAATTATAAGAAGAAAAATGATGGATACTTTATCTGCATAAAGCCTGGACACTTTACCAGAAATTTTCCTCAATAAAAGAAGTCAAAGGACTCTGTCTACCTCTTTGAAGAAATAGCTAATCATGCGATAATCTATCCCGACAAAGATGATGACCTTAAATTGGTCTTCTCACTGGAAGAAGAACCGACTGAGGAAACTCTCTTGTCCATAGATGTATATAAAGAATCTATCAATATCTATGTCGATTATCTCTACCTGATATCCAGCAATGGATAAGACAACAAGCACCAGGCTAGTCTAATCCTCATACTCAACACGGTGGGATTACTATATTTTGGGTTTATAGATTACCCTCCAGAGCTGTTCAACAAGTACGTGGATCCCTTTGATCCATCCATTCTTTGAGAAAGAAGGACCTTCTACTAGCTTTAAGTATTTAAAAAGTATGACGGATCCATCTTAAAGCCGTTTGGAGTGAACCAGAGTACCCTTCTGCCATGTGTTCATTGCACTAGGTAATGGCTCCCCGCAAGAACTACTATAGCTATTCTAGTAGCTGTGCCACCAACACTACATTCTAATGGAGTTCAAGTATGATGCCTTCAGGCATTGCGATCGAATCCAGCCTACTCTAATGAGATTCATGCTATGGTTTAAGCCATGAGGATACTGGATTTAATGATTTAAGAATTTCTATAATGATATGGTCTTTATGCTGCATCGCCCTATAGGGATCACAGGCCACTATGTCCAAGATCAGTCAGAAATTTCACTTCTCTAGAGATTTTCGGTGTCTATACTCTTCTTGAAAGATGAATGCTATGAAACACAACACTTCATTTTCCAGTAGAATAGATATATTTTGAAATAAATCTAGCCAAAGAAATGGGAAAAGTGTAACTACACCAATAATCATCCCTACTAGGATGAAGTCCAAAGAGCAACAAAAAATATCAGCCACAGTACGAAATCACGAGAGATGAAGTTACCAACTCCATCAAAAGCATAAGGCTGAAAGCTCCCCAACAGGAATGCAAAGATTCATCATTAAAAAGGAGTTACTTTACCAGATCAATGAAGAGATGCTTGGAAGGCCAAGAATGCCTCAAGCAAAAGCACGTCATAGATTGGTGGATAGAAGAAGGATATGAGAACTCATCGCCATTGGCACCATCCAACACTTCTTGAAAGATATTAGGTGACAAGTGCAAGAAGTTACCCTCTCTAGCAATTTACTCTTTCAAGTGGGTTACCCTCTCTAATGGGTTACCCTTCTAGTGGATTACCCTCTTCTCCAAGAAAACCCTTTCAGATGGGCTACCCTCGCCAGTGGGTAACCCTTTCTAATGGGTTACCCTTATATCCAAGGAAATCGTCCTCAGTGGGTTGCCTATTAAGATGGTTTTTTGTCCTGAAGCTGCTGACTCAGCTACTTTAAAGACAAGGAGCGTATTCACCTGCTTATAAGATGCCTGTGAAGCTTGATGGACCTACTTGCAAGTTGCTGACTCACCTGATTGCACATGCTGTCACATGCCAACAACATAGTGTGTTTTATTTTTTATTTGTCCCCCATATGTTAGTAGGGCTCGGTGTGAATAAATATAAGGCTTATCTCGTCATAACTGATAAAGCTTATCCCTTCTAAAAGGATAAGACTTATCTAGTCATAACGGATAATGCCCATCTCTTAACTGTTAGGATAGGATTGTAATATTTTATTTCATGTTTATCCGTAGTCTAGCTTATCTAGTAAGATTTCTTCCCCTATAAAAGGAATCCTAGGCCTTTAGGCAGAGCACATCATTCTTTCTACCTTAAAACTTCCTGTAAAGTTTCTATATTTTTAATAAAGATGTTTGTTGGTTAAACTCTCTTGATCTTGCTTTATCTCTTCCAAAGAGATGGGTACTTCATTCCTTTAGGTTAGAGTAGGGGGTAAGGAAATACTTCAGCGAGGTACTTATTGTGACAACAACATGTAACTCTGAAGATACTTTCCATGTATATAAAACAAAGTTGGTTTTGTCCATGCGATGTAGATGTCTAAGTCCTTTCCATGTATATGAAATGAAATTGGTTTAGTCCATGCCATAGGTTTTTGAAAAGATTCGACATTTAAGAAAGAACACATAGATCTGAGGTCTGCCTTAGTACACCTTTTGTTTTGCGGATGTTTGAGGGCAATAGGCCAGGGAGAGCCACTGTAAGTCCTATTTTAGTCATATATAGAATTGTCTTGTACAAAGAAAAAAAAGGATTTCATGTGTTCTAAGACTAGTAAAGTCATGCGAACCCTCTAAGGGTTGGGAAGTATTTGTTGCAAAGGCAAACCGTTTGGATGTGTAGCTGACATTTCAAAGTCAAGTGAAGGATTTGTTTCTAAAGCAAGCCATCCTTATTGATGAGTAGCTCAGTCGTCGGATAGATGTGGGGTATCGATTAAAAGCTTTAATTTCGTATGGCATGTCGCCTATATGGACGTGAATCTCTTGTTATGTTGGAAAGGTTAGTCTCTGTGTCTTTGGTGTTGATGGAAGCTTTGACTTCATCTGGAATGCCTCCTATATGGTCGTGAAACTACCTTTCATATTAGAATGTTCGGAGTCTGTTACTAGCCTCCTAGCTGCTCTTGCTGACAGTCGTTCGTGCCCCTCTGTCTCCCCATCTATTTGGTATCAGATCCATCCCCAATCTCGGAGGGAGGGAGAAAGCTGGAGTTTTCATCCACCTCTACTGATTGCAAACACATAAGCCATCTTTCATTTTTATTTTCTTTTGTTTTTACTTTTTCTTTGTCTTAGCTGTTAGTTTTAGATCGAGTCAATAGTCATCACTTCCCAGTTTACTACTAAATGTTCTTTACATATTTAAGTCATAGTTTCATTTCATTATTAGAGTCAGTGTTTTCTAGTTATAATAGTTTGCGTCTTTTACATAATCAAGTCGTAGTTTCTTTTCTTAGACAGATTTTAGAACAAATATAAGTTATGTATTGTTTATTAGATCTTAGCACAAATATATAGAGTCAGTCCATAAAAACACAAAAAGATTCATCTATATATCCTTAGAACAAATACACCAATTCTTTATAGTTTAGAAAATACAAAAACATGTCTATTCCATCCAAGCCTCTTGCCAACAAATACATGTCAACTAATCTTAAAGATGTGTTTTCATGTAAAACTGACTCCAACTCCCTATATATAGTACATATATTATCCACATAACACCAACTATCTACTACATACCCACCTCTACCAAATCCCTATTAAGCTATTGCTAAGAAGGTATGCAATTCCTAGATGAAAGTTCACTTTATGGTCCAAGAAAAGCTAAAACGAGCTAAGGAATATGTTGTTGCTACACCACTTATTCAGCACCCTATTCTGGTAACTCCAGAGGAATAGTTCATATTACTGCAGATGCCAGAGGACTTTCCACAACAATGGAAAATTCTTGGGTTTACTCATCTCTATATTGGTGCTGTACGAATTGCATTGACATGTCAGGGGAAAAAAGGCTGGCCAGTTGTGGCGTATCTTTCTATTCTTGATACTAGATTCAATAAGTACCAATATGCAAATTTGGGTACATCAGAGATATTTTAGGATGATTGTACAGTCTTTGTCACCATGTTCCCCAACCTCAACATACCATTTGCTGATCCGCATCTAATGAAGGTGTTGAAGATCCAGGTCGAGATTCTTAATGCTCCATAGGACATAGATGCCGGTCCAACAACTCTCCACTGTCAAATAGCCTGGAAATTTTAGAACCATAATATGAACCTATTTCCTCCAAATGGCAAGAACTTTCTATTCTTGACTATTGATGCAACTGGTAAAACCACAGAGTGCACCAAGATCCCGAGAAACATATCTAGAAATAAATTAATTAGCATTATTCCAGCTTTATGGGTCACAAAATATGAGGAGTTGAGAGACCATCCTTAATCTCTTAAGTCCACTAAAGATTTTGACTACCACATCTCAAAAGGCCACCTAAAACCACCTTCTACATCCCCATTTACAACCCAAATGATGATCTTTCGGATGTAAAAGACCCAGGAATCATCCTCAGGTTCCTTGCTAGTTTTATGAGACTACATGATTTGATAAAGAACTTCAATCATGAGGGTCATACTCTGATGTGGCATAAATTCCCTTTCTTAGGACATTACCATAGAAAACTAATGTGACGGTAGAATTTGTAAAAGAAGGGATGTAAGGGCTACTCGATTCGAGGTTAACCCATAGATTCCTATGACACCACCCCTTTCTAAATCTAGTCACATAGATTATTACCCATCAAACCACGAATCTAAAGAGGATAACGCAACCCAAGCTCCAAAATTGCCATATTTTATCCAATCATAAGGTGCTTCAGCTTCCCCCAAGTTGCCATAATTATTAGAGCACTTAAAGAAAAGTTGCGGACCATACGATCTGAACAATGCTGGATAGAGACTCCATTCCTACCTTTTCTTGCCGAAAAACATAAGGAAATAACCTCTCTAAAAAAAGAAATCCAAAATCTAAAATATAATTGTGCCATACTGCAAAAGGAACACAACTATGCCTTACTAAAATAGGCTAAAGTGTCTACCATATTTCCATATGGATGTTCTCCACAGGGATTAGGCCAACCTTCTTTACCTCATTCATCTCTGCAATTCCCTTTATCTCCATAGGATGAACAAGAATCTAATACTAAGTGGACAAAGAAAGGTCCGACGACATAAAGAGGCAAGCAGATAAGGTGTTCTTATAGGGTTTCGTATGATACTAATAAGATAGTCTCGACACATTCTCCTATCTTTGATGATCCAGCTCTTGTAGTCCCAGCTGATGATATTGAGATCCAAACAGAAGAAACCCAATATGACGAGCCATCAAAGGTTCCTTCTATTCAAAGAGCATCACAAGATTGTGATCCTGAAAAACAATTATAGGACAAAAAGGCTGGTTCAGCACATATGATGATCACAATATGTGAACCATATTCCACCATTTTAGATGATATCTTGTAGATCTCCAATGAGAAATCCCATAATAGCGAATAGGTCTCTCTGAAGCAGTGTTTTCTATAGAACAATGACAAGGCTATTGACTCGATTAACCTTAATCGAGTTAACCCAAGGATTGTTGTTCCAAACAATGATGAGCTTATGCTAAAGGATTTAGATCCTTACATAAAATCCCATCCTTCCGAGAAGAATAAGGAAAATTTATTTGGCAATCGAACTTAGTGACGACTGGTTCACTAGACTATTTCTCTTACATAGATGGACACATTCACTAGGATGGAGGTTGTTTCATTATGGCTGCCAAATGAGGTTGCCAAATAAAGTTATGGACCTCATTGGCAACCTCATTATGGAGCCCAAAATTGGCCAGTCAGTCTATCATGCTCAACACATTAGAAATATTATCTTTTGAAATTGAAGATTGCTCTCTAGATCTGTTCAACAGATATATGGATCCTGCAGATCCATCTATCCTCAAGAAAGCCAGGCTTTCAACTCACTTTAACTATTCACATGGTGCAACAAATTCATCCTGAAGCCGTTCAGAGAACATCTGAGATATCTGTTCCATTATGTGTTCATTATACTAGCTGATGACTCCTACAAGAACTTTTATGGTTATTATAGTACATTTTCCATCAGTACTATATCATCAAAGAGTTCAAGTGTTATACCTTTAAGCATTATGATCGAATCCAACCCGCTTAAAAAAGATTCATGCTGTGGTTCAAGCCATGATCATACTTGATTCGATGCTTCAAAGATTCTTGTGATGCAACAGAATTTATGTTGTATCATCTAGTAAGAATCACAGGGCATGAAGTCAAAGCTCGGTCGAAAATTTTACTACTCTAGAAATTTCCTGATTTAATGCTCTCTCTTGAAGATGGATATTATAAAACAAAATGCTTCACTCTCCAACAAAAAAGATGCATTCCAAAGGAAAGGAACTACACCAATGATCATCCTCATAGGGAAGAAGTTCAACAAATAATAAAAGAATATCAGCCACCATACGAGATAAAAACCGATGAAGCCAAAATCATACGGATGAAGGCTCCTCTGCAGAAATGCCAAGATTTATCTAAGAGAAAGAGTTAATTCACCAGATAAATGAAGAGAATCTTGGAAGGCCAAGAATGCCTTAGGTAGAAGCACAACATAGATTAGTGGATGGAAGAAGAATACAGGAACTCATCGCCATCGGCACCATCCAGTATGACCTGAAAGATAACATCAGATGATATGTGCAAGAGAGTTACCCTCTCTAACGAGTTACCCTTTCTAGTGGGTTACCTTCTCTTGTGGGTTACCCTTCCCAGTAGGTTACCCTCCTCTCGAAGAAAACCCTGTTAGATAGGTTGTTGTCACCAGTGGGTTACCCTCATCTCCAAGGAAACCCTTCTCAGTAGGTTTCCTTTTCAGATGGATTTTGAAGCTCTTGACTGAGCTACTTCGAAGTCAAGGAGCTTATCCACCTACTTGCAAGATACCTGTGAAACTTCTGGTAGACTTGCTTGCAAGCTGCTGACTCACCTGCTTGCACATAGTTTGTTTGTTTTTATTTGGCCCCCACATGTTAGTAGGGCCTAGCAAGAATAAAGATAAGGCTTATCTGGTCATAACAGATAAAGCTTATCCCTTACAAATGAATAAGACATATCCAGTCATAACGAATAATGCCTATCCCTTAGTTTAGCTGTTAGGATAGGATTGTATTATTTTATTTCATGTTTATCCGTAGTGTAGTCTTATCTTATAAGCGTTGTTCTCCCAGAAAATAAAGCCTAGGCCTTTAGGAAGAGGGCATCATTCTCTCTACCTAAAAGCCTTTTGTAAAATTTCTCTATTTTCAATAAAGATGCTTGTTGGTTAAACTCTCTTGATTTTGCTTTCTTTCTTCTAAAGGGATGGGTACTTTGATCCATTAGATCAGAGTAGGGGGTAAGGAATTAATTTGGTGAGATACTTATTATGACTACAACATAGAACTCCGAAGGTACTTTCCATATATATCAAATAAAGTTGGCTTTGTTCACACGACATAGATGTCTAAGTCCTTTCCATGTATATGAAATGAAATTGGATTAGTCCATGGCATAGCATTGTAAAAAGATTCGATATCTAAGAAAGAACATACAAATCTGAGGTCTGCCTTAGCACACCTTTTATTCTGCGGACGGTTAAGGGCAACAAGCTAGGGAGAGTTGCTGTAAGACCCATTTGAGTTATATACGGAACAGTCTTATACTAAGGAGACAAAGGATTTTATATGTTCTAATACTTGCAAAGTCATGCCGACCCTCTGAGGTTTGTGAAGTCTTTGTTACAAAGGAAAAGCATCCTAATGTGTAGCTGACATTTCAAAGTCAAGCCATCCCATTAAAAGTTCTGAAGGATTTGATGCTAAAGAAAGCCATCCTTATGGATGAGTAGCTCAGTCATAGAAAAGCTGTGGTATGTTGATTAAAAGTTTTGATTTCATATGGAATGTCACCTATACTAACGTGAATCACCTGTCATGTTAGAAAGATTAGTCTCTATATTTGTGGTATTGATGGAAGCTTTGACTTCATATGGTGTGCTGCCTACATGGTCGTGAAATCACCTTTCATGTTGGAAAGTTCAAAGTCAGTTGCTAGCCACCTGGCTTCTCTCACCGGTTGTCCTACGTACCTCTCTATCTCCTCATTTATTTGGTATCAGAGCCATCCCCACTCCTGGAGGGAGGGAGAAAGTAGGAGTTTGCATCCACCTCTATTTATTGCAAATACGTGAGCCAGCTTTACATTTTTATTTTCTTTTTATTTGTCTTAGCTGCTACTCTTAGATCCATCCCTAACTGTCCCTTTCAAGTTGTACAACCAATGTCTTGTACATATTTGAGTCATAGTTTTGTTTCCATTATCAGAGTCAGTATTTTCCAATTATTATATACTGCGTCTTGTACATAATTGAGTCATAGTTACTATTATTAGATTTTAGAACAAATAATAGTTGTGTCCTATACATAGATCCATAGCACAAATATTGTCCATAAAAATACAAAAAGATTTTCCTTTAATTGAGTCTTTTCCATAGAATCTTAGAACAAATACATCGAATCTTTATAGTCAAAAAATACAAAAATAAGTCTTTCTCTATAGTTTGTTCTACCTTTCTCAGTCTGTATTGGTTCCTTCCTCAGCTAGCCATGTTTCCAACCCCTCATAAGACTTTATTATGCAAATATGATAATCTCCTGGAAGTAGAGGTGCTACAACCTAAAAAAGATATATAGTTCACATATATACCTTTACCTAACCCTTACTCTGCCTTTGTCAAAAAAGTATGTAATCCATGGATGCAGATTGATTCTCTACATCAGAATAGGTCAGAAGGAGTTAAGGAATACTTTGCTGCCATAACTCTTGACCCGCATGTCCTTATGACTCTAGATGACCATTTCATTACTTTCCAAATGCCCAAAATCTTCCTACAAGACTGGAGAGACCATGGTTATACCTATATCCATATTGATGTTATTCGTGTTGCGTTGACGCATCATGGAAGAAAAGGACATCCACTAAAGGCATGCCTTTCTCTCCTTGATATGAGATTCTGGAAATACCAACATGCGAATCTGGGTACCCAACATGTTATCCCTGATGCTAGGACATTTGTTGTTACTCTATTTCCAAACCTTACCATGTCCCTTTCTAATCCAAACTCAACCGAGGCATTAAATATCCAAGTCTAAATCTTGGAAACTCTAGATGCTAGCTTATACCCAACCATACACTACCAATTAGCTTGGCAAGTGCAAAACCACGAGGACACTCTGTCCATGCCAGATGACTAAAACTCCTTGTCCTTAGTCATTAATATGGCCCAACGAACCACTCTTAGTGTAAAAATATCCAATTAAGTATCTAGGCAAGAATTTCTCAAAATCACTCCAGATGCATGGGTCAACTTTTATAAGAAGTTGAGATTCTATTTCAGCGTCTCCAAACCTTAGCTGAAGTGACCCCTCGTTAGACATTTTTGCCTATTCGCATGGTCATCCCCACTGATACATATCCAAAGGAGGAAAGCTCAGACCCGGTATATGTCTCACACTCATTCAAAAGAATTATGAGAGATAATGATTAGGTCCAGTGGTTTAATCACGAGGGATGCAAAGTATACTAGTTCAAATGTCCTTTCATGGGACATTGTCTGTGGGTTAGCGCAATTGCAGCTGTGTAGATTGTGGCATGATCAGCCAAACAGTGATGATATGACTACTGGGATTTGAGCCATGCCACACTCATAAAGGTACTAGTAGAAAGGAGACAGGCTATCTAGTCTGCCACATGTCCTTTAGACACCTCGGTACTATCCTTCATTGATAATCAAAGAAGAGAAATGACATCAATTTATAAATAGATTACTCTGTTGAGGTACGAAATCACAAACCCATAAAAAATACCAACATATGCCATACTTCCCACATCACTATAAAGGATACAACAACCCTTTTCTACATTTCCAACAAGCTCATCCACCTTCGAGCTTCTCAGACTGGTTCAAGAAGATGAGAAAAGATCTAACCATAACTTATGCTCATGTTAAAGGAAAAAAGCCACGTTAGAGTGTGAGAAAGCTGAAGGACAAGTGAAAAGGATGAAGGCCCCATATGCTGCAGATATGATGAACTCAATGTCTATCGCTCTACTGCAAGATGACATCTTTATGGAATTAGAAGCTATAGTCCCAGAAGGTGACCTACAGATCCTAGTGGAGGATCCAGAATATAAGGATTGGGATGCCATCGAGCATATCCTCCTCAATGGTGACCATGCATGTCCAAAATTCTTGTGGACTAATGATCCCTCCTAAGCCAGAATAGGCCACCATGAGCTTGATATAGCAGAAACAAAAATTTACACTCCTCAGCCTTTCTAATATGAACCTGCTGAGGAATATCTGGATGCCCCTGAGGCTATTGAAGACGTTGACCCAAAGGTCGAAGAAGAGAAATGACACCCCTAGTCAGCCGATCTGGCCAACATGATGATCTCAAATTACAATCCAAATACAAATCCTGTTCTTCTTGTAGAAGCTGATAAAGCCACTGGCATGACTCCTACCAATCTAGATACTAAGCCAGATGGGTCTTCCCAGCTCTTAAAATATTAGGCAAGAAACAAAAGGTACATGCAATATAGGCGGGCTAGAAAGAAGAAACCATCAAATAAGAAGCAGATGTCTGGCTATAACACCAAATCCCCCAGAAAAAAGGGGCCAGGAAAGGCTAAGTGCTTCATCTGCCATAAAAAAAGACACTTGGAAAATACGTGTCCTAAGTCCAAGAGGGCATAAAGGGAGATTCAATCCTTAGAAGAAAAGATGGAGGCTGACGTTCCCAATTGAAGACGAAGTCCTTCATGCCAATTCAAAAAGTGTTCCTAAATCTATTTACAATACAGAAACAAGAGCACTCGAGGACTTTCTATCCCTCTTCATTGACGTCCAACCTTAACCTCTTATTATTAATGACTACCTGGAGACGATATCATCACCCATTAGTGAAGGTGAATTCAATTGATTAGCAAAACTGATAGAAGAGATCAACATGCTAACGGAAGGAATCAACATGATCTTTGAGCTTGAAACACCCCATGACGAACTCAAGATATATCCACCAAGTTCGGACAAGCCCTTTCAAGTCATCGCCTTCATGGACACTGGTGTAGCTGCCTTAATACTAAATCCCGATATCATCCTTAATGATCACTGGGCTCTTCACTTAAGAATATTTGGCATAGCATCAAAAGAAGGAGTCCTCACAACCAAGATGATCATGAGGAATCCAGTCATGATCAAATTCTTCCCAGGCATACTCTACAGAAAAAACCCCTTCGCTCCAACATACCAGGAAAGGATCTAATCATTGGTTTTGATATCTACAGATAGCTGAAGAACCACCTCCTTATTCTAATGGAAGGTATAACCTTTATGGGCCGATTCAGGCAATATTCCACCATACCAAGGCTATTCTAGATTGTTGACGAAGACCCAGTAAAGAAGATGGAGAATCAACTGATAGAGGAATCTTATGTGAAATCCTATAGAGAGTTTCTCAAGAATACTAAACCCCTGTGGCTCAATCAAGAATTCATTATCAGACTAGAATTCATTATCAGACTTCTATTCAAAAGGAGTGAAAATGTTAACCCCATAAAGGCAAGTCATTCTAGTATAAATCCCGAACATCTTTATCTTGCAAAGAAGGAATGTGATGAACTTCTGAAGTTTGGGCTCATCGATCCGTCAGATACCCAGTGGGCTTATGAAGCATTCTATGTCAACAAGCGTGCTAAACAAACAAGGGGAAAACTCCATCTAGTCATAAGTTACCGACCCCAAAACCACTTTCTTCTCAATGATAAGTTCCCTATTCTAAATGAGCTGACCCTGTTCTCGCACCTAGAAAAAACCACCCACTTTTCCAAATTTGACCTTACATTTAGATTCTTACAGCTAGGTATACACCCAGAAGACAGGGCCAAAATAACTTTCTGCATACCCGATCACCACTATTAGTGGAAAGTTATGCCGTTTGGGTTCAAAACTGCCCCTTCACTCTTCTAAAAGGCCATGATTAAAATATTATAGCCCATCCTCCATACATTATTGGTCTACATTGATTATATATGGCTCTTCAATAAGACTTTGGAGGAATACCTAGACCTCCTCCATTAGTTCCATAACCTGGTGAAATAGCATGGAGTTATGCTCTTGGCAAAGAAGATCCCTTAGTAAAAGATGAGATTGATTTTGTGGGGATGCTCTTTGTCCATAGGTCTTACACTTCAAGACCACACATATGCCAAAAATTGCTCAAGTTTCTAGATACTAGTACCTTAGTGATGCAGCTTGATGTTCTGACTTTTGATGGAATATTTTACATCTTTTTCAAGAGATAATTATATGTTTTCAAGAAACTACTATTGTATTTAATGCTGGATTTTATTGTTTTTAGGTTAAGGAGTTAGATAGAAGAAAAACTAGGAAAAACAGTAGAAAAATACCTCCAATGAAAAAACTGGCGGACTGTCAGATAAGCGATAGACTACCAGGGTGACCATTAGACCAAAATAGAAATAAAAAATTGAGTGGCCTCTGTGATGGCCCAAGTGGTTGACCGTTATGCTTATGATAAACTGCTAACTGGGCCGTCAAACTCAAAATAGAAAATGTAAATCTTGAGGATTAAGCAATGGCACGTGCGATGGGCTATTAAACTAGTGATGGAACATCGAGTGGGCTATCAACTCTTATCTAGAATATGGCATTCTGAGTCTCTCAATGACGGTTCACTCAACGAACGGTCAGCCTATCGATGGGCCATTGATGTGACCATCAACTTAGATGCAGCTTTTTCTAAGTTTAAATTTTAAATACTCTATATCTGGGAACATATAAATACCTACTTTAGGTTTTATTTTATTATCTTGGATCATATTTTTCCAAGTTTGAACATTATTGTAAGAAGTGTTCTCCGTGAAATAGCTAGAATTGTGGATCTAAGTATATTATTCATATTTTCTTTTGAAGATTCAAGAATAACACTTGGATTCTTTGTAATTAATTTTTTAATTTATTTATGAAAAATATAATGACTTCTTCTTGTTCTTCTATGGAAATGTGTGGCTAAGCTCCCATTACTACGGTTATGGAAGCCTTGATGTGAAAAGTTTATTGAGGTTGTGTAAACATTTGATTTCCATGATTAAATAAAGTTGTATAAACCCTTCTTCACATTAATTCCCTTTCTTGGTTGCAAACGTGAAGGGTGAGCCCATGAGCTTGTTCGAATAAAAAAGTGTTTGTTGGGAAAAGAAGAGGTTTACATTGGATCTAGAGGCTTTAACCTTTGGGTTAAGAGTTGATGCCTTAGCAGGGTCAATACACATAAGAGAATAATTGTATAAGTGTTTCTATAATTTCGAGAGAATTAAAGGGCAATCTACTCATTTAGGTTGAGAAACAAATGGGTAAATTATAGGATTCAATAACTCTTGTAATTGTAGTGATTAATTGGAAATTCAAAATAGTTCACAACTCTAGCTGCTTGAACATCTTGGTAACCATAACTTTAGTTTCTCTATTTCCATTGAATTACTATTTGCAATAAGAATCATTGTCTGGAACACTTTATACTACAAATAACAAGATAAAATTTACAAACCTAAACCTCCCTTTCTATCAGAACCTTTGATCAACAGTCTAGTAACAACCACAATACTTAGTGCACACAGTGTTCCCTGTGGTATTTGACCCCAACCTAGTTGGGTTATATATTTGACATTGACCGCTTAATATCTCATTAAAGAGGTGTAATTTGGGCATATCAAATTTTGGCACCGTTGTCGAAGAATATGGCTGTCAATTAAGTTACTGTTGGTTAATTGACCTTTGGTCAAGTTTTCCATATTTTACTTTTATTTGTTGTTTTGTTCTGCGTAAGGTAATTATTGTGTATTAAAAGTACACAGAGGTTAGGTGAACCATTATTACCAGTACACCCAAAACCTCAGCTGATTGTCAGAATGGCAGACCCATAAGATGCTGAAAGACTAGCCGCCTTGGCTAGAGCTCACCTTGATCAAAAGAATGATGGTCAATCGATATGTCATCCTAATCCTGATGATGATAATTTAGGAGATAATGACTTATTGGATCCTATCAACCCAAGGCATGTAGTGTATATGGCTATACTAGTAAATCATAATGTAAATAGGAATCGTCCTTTTAGGGTGAGGCAGGATCGCCAAACTGTGTAGTTTAATCTTAATGATGATGAGGATGGAATGGATGGAGCAGGTGTAACTGGAGCTATTATTTCTCCACCTTTAGAACCCAGAGCTAAGTTCAATATTACTAGCATGATGATTCAACTCCTTCATCTAAAGGGGTTATTTGGTGGTCTACCAGGAGATGATCCTAACATGCATTTGGTGAACTTTGTCACCATTTACAAGTCTTTTGATAACCCAGGAGTAGGCCAAAATGCCATCCGCTTGCGTTTATTTCCATTTTCTCTATCTGGAGAGGCAACACTATAGCTTAATGGGCTGACTCCCGATTCTATAACTAACTGGAGACAATTAAAAGAGGCTTTCCTAGAAAGGTTCTTTCCATCTTCTAGGAGGGTATAGTTGAGGGATGAGATTACCAAATTTTGATAGCTTCTAATTAAAGCTCTTCACGAGACCTGGGAGAGGTTTACAAAAAAGATAATGTAGTGGCCGAATCATAATATGACTGATATTCATTTAATGGAAACTCTCTATAGGGCCTTAAACTCTTTATAAAGCCAGTATTAGATAATGCTGCAGGTGGATCATTTGTGAATCTCACTTTTCTAGAAGCCTAAAAAATGCTTGATAGAATGACTAAACAAAGTAGATCTTGGCATACCATGGATTCTTTAGTAGCAAGCCCTACTGTGTCTATTGGTATGACTGTAGAGCAATGTAAAAGAAAGGAGAAGAGTGATAAGTATATCACATATTTGAAGATGTAGATGGATTTGTTTACTAAGAATCTATTGTATGAAAAAATAGAGAAAGTGAAAGTTGTTGTATCCTAAGGCAGAGTTGATTATGATTCAGAGAAAGAAGCAGACTATCTAAATAATTAGGGGGTTTCCAAGTCAATAGCTAAGTAAATCAAGGTCATAACTATTATGACAAGGCTGGTTACAAGGATAGGGACTAAGGGATTTGGAAGAACAAAAATAACAGGAGTGGACTGTATGTACCTCCTAGAAGTTGAGATAATACTACAACAAGCTTGTGTAAAATGTCCATGGAGGACATGATAGAGAAGCTATTAAAGAGAGTTGAGGCCACCAACTCTGGGGTGACTACTATAAAGAGTGATTTGTCTTCCATAAGTCAGTTGGTCTATTGACACTCAACTTCTATCAAACAGTTGGAGCAGCAGATAAGCCAACTCTCAGAAGCATTGAATTAGAGGAAGAGTAAAACATTGCCAAGTAATACAATTCAGAATCCTCGTAATGATGGTTCTTGTATGGAAGTTACCGCATGGAGTGTAAGGTATAACTGGGCCCTTCCGTGGGAAAAGTAATGATTGAAGATGTGATTAAAGAGGATGTTGAACATGAAGAAGGTTGTCCAGTAGAGCCTGAGAAATTGGATGGTAGTAATATTCTTTCTAACTATCATTAGGTTGATAGGTCAGGAAAAGATAAAATAAAAAAGAAGAAAGCAGTGGTTACCACTCTCCCAAAACCACCACCTCCTTTTCCTCATAGATTAAAGAAAAAAGTAGATGATACAAGGTTCAATAAATTCATAGCTATGCTGAAGAAACTGATGGTGAATGTGACTTTAGTTGAGGCATTAGAATAGATGCCTGGGTTTGCTAAGTTCATGAAAGACCTGGTGATGAAGAAGAGAGCACTGAGTTATGAAAGTTAGATAATCTTCATCACTGTGGTACTATATCAATAAGGACTTTGGTGAAAAAGAAAGAAGACCCAGGAGCATTCATGATTCCTTGTATTATCGGGTCTCTTGATTTTGCCAAAGCTTTATGTGATCTGGGAGCAAGCATCAATCTGATGCCACTCGCTGTCTATAAGAAGTTGGCTTTGCAGAATCCTACACCCACAAACATATGACTAGTGATAGTGGATAGGTCGGTGAAACATCTAGTGGGGATATTATATGATGTGATAGTAAAGGTGGCTAGCTTTATATTTCCTGTATATTTTGTTATTATAGATTACGAGGTGGATTTTGAGCTGCCCATAATCTTGGGTTGATCTTTCCTCACAACTGGAAGTGTAATTATCGATATGTGAGCTAATGAGCTCTTATTCAGGCTTAATGATAAAGTGGTTCGGTTTGATGTGTGCCAATCTATGAAGCAACACAAAGAAATAAGTGTGTTCTCTATTATTGATGTCTACTATGAGGATGGGTAGGAGGTTCTGATTAAAGAGAAATTTACCGTTGAGTCCTTAGCTACAGTCTTTATAAATTTTGATAGTGAAGGTATTAAAGAGTATGAGGAGACTATTTGTGCTTTGATAGGAATGGGATCATATTCTTATTGTCCCAAGAAACTGGATCTAGATCTTGAAAATTCCCCAACACCACCGGCTAAGCCCTCGATTGAAGAGTCACTGGTGTTGAAGTTGAAAGAGCTACTAAGCCATCTATGGTATGTGTTTCTAGGCAGTGGAAATACCTTACCTGTGATTATTATAGCTGATTTGGGTGAGCAGCAAGTGGAGGCACTTATTTCTATACTTCAGAGGTACAAAATGGCAATAGGCCCAGACTATTGCGGATATTATTGGCATTCCTCCAGGTATTTGCACTCATAAGATTCATCTTGAAGACGATTTCACACCAACCACTAAGCATCAATTCCATCTTAACCCACCTATGCAAGAGGTGGTTAAGAAGGAGATTATCAAATGGCTTAATGTAGGAGTTGTATACCCTATTTCTGATAGTAAGTGGGTAAGCCCTGTTCAATGTGTTCCCAAGAAAGGGGGCATAACTTTTGTAGCAAATGAGAAAAATAAGTTGATTTCACTCAGGATGGTGATTGGGTGGAGAGTTTGCATGGACTATCGCAAGCTTAACACATGGAAATTGAAGGACCAATTCTCGATGCCTTTTATGGATCAATACTTAATTGGTTGGTGGAAAGAGGTTGGTATTGTTTTTTGGATGGGTATTCTGGCTATAACCAGATTTCTATTGCCTCGGATAATCAAGGAAAAGATGACATTCACTTACCCATATAGTAGTTTTGCATTTAACCGGATACTGTTTGGATTGTGTAATGTACACGCTACCTTTCAACGTTGCATGATGTCTATATTTCTAATATGGTCGAATAAACCTTGGAGGTGTTTATGGATGATTTTTAATTGGTTGGTTATTCGTTTGGTCTTTGTTTGATGAATTTGAGTAGAGCCTTGGAATGATGTGAGGAGTTTAATCTTGTGCTTAATTGGGAGAAATGCCACTTCATGGTGAAGGAAGGCATTATCCTTGGACAAAAAATTTTAGCCGAGGGGATCGAGGTCGACCAAGCTAAGGTCAAAGTTATTGAGAAGCTACCACCTCCCATTTCAGTAAAGGTTGTATGTAGTTTCCTTGGTTACGCGGGATTTTATTATATATTTATAAAAGACTTCTCAAAAACTAAAAATCCACTTTGAAAACTTTTGGAGAAGGAGGCTAAGTTCAATTTTAATGAGGAGTTCATGAAAGCATTTGAATTCCTTAAAGGGAAATTAGTTAATGCCCCTTTTATTGTTGCATCGGATTGGTCAAAGCCATTTGAGATTATGTGTGATGCAAACGGTGTTACACTTGAAGTTGCACTTGTCCAAAAGAGTGATAAGCCGTTTCATCCCATCTATTATGCAAGCAAGGCCTTAAATGGTGCTCAAATAAACTACACTGTTATTGAGCTGGAACTTTTTGTAGTTGTCTATGCCTTTAAGAAGTTTTGGGCTTACCTATTGGGCACCAAGGTGGTGTTTCACACAGACCATGCCGCCTTGAGATATTTGATATCTAAGAAGGACACAAATCCAAGATTAATCAAATGGGTATTGCTTCTCCAAGAATTTTATTTCAAAGTCAAAGAAAGAAAGAGATGTGAGAATCAAGTCACAGAACACTTGTCCAGACTAGAGAGAGGTCAAGCCCTGGAGGATGGGCTAGAAATTGATGATGCATTTCCAGATGAGGAAATCTTAGCTGCTATGTTAGAAAGAGTTTTGTGGTATGCATACTTTGCAAACTATGTGGTGAGCAAAGTTATTCTGGAGAACCTTTCTTTCCATCAGAGAAAAAGTTTCTTCATGATTTGATACATTACTTTTGGGATGAGCCATATTTGTTTCGGTGCTCTGCAGATAATATTATAAGAAGGTGTGTCCCAGAGATAGACATGCTAAACATTTTGGAAGCTTCCCATGCCTCTTCGATTGGAGGTCACCATGCAGGTGATCGAATTGCTAGGAAAGTGTGGCAAAGTGTCTATTATTGGCCGAATTTATTCAAAGATACGTTTGAGTTCATGCGGAGATGCGACCAATGCCAACGTCAAGGGTCAATCTCAAAGCGCCATGAGATGCCTTTGACCAAAACAATGGAAGTGGAGTTGTTTGATATCTGGGGCATCGATTTCATGGGGCCCTTCGTGAGAACATATGGAATGAAATACATCCTAGTTGCCGTTGATTATGTATTGAAATAGGTTGAGGCCATTTCTTTGGCTGATAATGAAGGGAAGAGAGTTGTTGCATTCCTTAAAAAGAATATTTTCTCTCGATTTGGGGTGCCTCGCACCATCATAAGCGACGGTGAATCTCACTTTTGAAAACGAGTATTTTGAGCTGCCTCAGTAAAGTATAGTGTTAAGCAACATAAAGTAGCAACTCCATACCACCCATAAACTAGTGGGTAAGTGGAGATTTTGAATAAAGAGATCAAATCCATTCTAGCTAAAATGGTGAATGCAAGCAGACAAGACTGGTCTCAAAAGCTTGACGATGCCTTATGGGTACATAGAATGGATTTCAAGACACCTATCGGCATGTCACCATACCAATTGGTTTATGGAAAGGTATGTTATTTGCTAATTAAATTAGAGTATAAGGCGTTGTGGGCACTTAGGAGGCTGAACTTAAATTGAAATAAGGCAGTAGAATTGAGATTGGGGCAGCAGAATAAGATGGATGAGTTCAATCTCAGTGCGTATGAAAGAGCAGATCTCTATAAAGAGAAGATGAAAAAGTACCTTGACCAGAAGATTGCAAAGCGAGACTTTTAGAAAAGTTATTGGGTACTTCTATTCAACTCTAGATTGAAGCTGTTTCCAGGTAAACTTAAATCCAAATAGTCTGGCCCGTTCAAAGTCAACCAAGTCTACTAATCTAGAGTAGTTTATCTTGTAAATGAAGATGGTACTGTCTTCAAAGTCAATTGGCATCGAGTGAAGCTGTATATCAGTCTAATAGACTTGATAAAGTACATAGCTACTATCTATCTCGATGAAGTCTGAGTAATCGAGATAACTGTGTCGTACCACGACATTAAATTAGGTGCTAGTGGGAGGCAACCCACCAAGTATTGTTAATTATAGTTAGAATTTATTTTTTAATTTTTGTGCAATCTGATGTGTTTGTGAAGTGTGCAGGGATGAAAATACAGAAAGAAAAGAGTTCTACAGTAGAAAATGGGTTGACGGGAGGACCAACGGACTGTCAGGATCCTGATGGACCGTTACATGAACTATCAAATTCATGTTAAAAATTTGGACATTTTGGATAAGTCTTGACAGTCGAGTTGGCAGACCGTTGATGCATCGATGGACCGTCATCTTCTCTATCACACTAAAGCTAAAATTCTGAGTTACTGGAGTGTACCGATGGATATTTTTACGGACCATTGCGACAATGATAGACCGTCACTTCATCTATCACAGCAATGCATAATTTCCTGGTCTATGGTAAGATGCGATGGCCACCCCAACAGACCGACAAAATCTGATGGACCGTCAAGTGGGCCATCAATAAAATCCTAAATATGGGTTAGATTGGGATGTTCTGAAAGGTTATTTATACCTCAAGAACGTGACCCAATTTTCTTTTAAACAAATAAGAGAAAACGGTTACATACGTTGATAACTTTTCAAATTCTGAAACTGTTTAACTCCCTCTAAATTCATAGAATTTAGAATCAGTTACTTCCGTCTAGGACTCCTTCACTATTTTTTCTCTCCTATTTAAACAAACTCATTCTTCTCTTCTCTTAATCACAACCAAAGTAGCAATCACTAATAGAAGTCTTAAGTTATTTTTACTCTCTAAAGTTGCAAGTGAGTAGAGTGAAGTTATTGCAAAATCAAGGTATGATCACAACTTTTTTTATTTGTGTTGAATTGCTTATTTTCTAATGAATAAGTTGTTGATTCTTAAAAAAAATGTTCCTTACTTGTTCTAGTTTTAATGTCAATTTCAAAAGTTGAATCATGTTGTACAATTTGTTCTGGTTGAAGTCAGACTAACCGATAAGTTTAAAGTAGAAAACGTAGTTCTTAGATGTAAAATTGGTGTCATCTGTGCTAAAATCTATATTGGACACCAAGTGTTCGACAAAATGTTGAATGGAATCGGAAACTGAAGAAGGGGTTATGACGGCCAACTTGGCAGACCATCGTAAAAGCTCCAAATATGGTACTCACTGGATAAGGGGCGATGGTCGACTTGGTGGAATGTCAGTAACCCCATAGACTTCCAGTTTGACCATCGCAAACCTTTGACAAATCAACACATACTGCTTAAGGCTGGCGGTCAGTCTAACAGACCATCACAGTATTGACGGATCATCGGGATGACTGTCAATCCAATTTTTCAATTGTTTCTATTTGTTTGATTGGACAACTGATTCTTTGTACCTTTTTTAGGAATTATGGAACGTAAACTTCCAATGACCAAAGGTGTTGGTCGAACATGAGGAAGAGATAAACCTACAAAGAGCGAGGAGGCACCAGCCTTCAACACTAGGCAAAGAGATAGGATGCTTCCTACACTCTCCCAGTCTGAATAGGAAAGTGAGAGTAGCACTAACAGTACTAGCTTGAGCCCCGATGAGGCAAGGGTAGTCATATCTCACCCTAATCCAGTTGAGGGTAAAACTGAGGCTACTAATATGGGGGTACAAAATAAAGTAGCTGATGTGGAGACTGAACCTAAGGATGCCAATGTGATTAAATGTAAGGATCCTCAAATAAGGGAGGCAATCAGATGGCAACTTGAGGGAGAAAGAGACAAATTCTATGATGGATTGGCACCGACAACAGGTAGGGCAATCAAAAGACTATTCTCTGAGGAGTATTAGATAGTGACAACTGAGCTATATGAGTATCCCCAACTGGAGCATCGGTTCAATGAGTACGAGTTAGCCTGGATGAGCTAGCACCTAGTTTGTATTAGTAGAATTTGGTAAGAGAATTCTTTGCCAATTATTTAGTGCTAATAGACAAGGATTGTCCTAAGGGGATGAAGCTTTTAGATTTGCCAAACAGAGAGTCAGTGCCAGTCCGAGAAGTTGACATTGATATCTTAGCCCCAACAATAAATAAAATGCTATTTGGGCCTGACTATGAAGCTCCACCTACTATTCCTGATCTTAAGTACCATCTAAATTCTGCATCTACTCAGAGACCTTGGTTGGTTGGGAAAAAAACCCACGTGAGTGCATAAATAAGTCTTCCCTTAGCTTCAGAGCTAAGGGTTGGTGGGCTGTGGTTCGATTGAGGTTCATGCCAATAAGAGGTGATGGAAACTTGGATAGTCACAGGGCTGTGCTTCTTACTAGTTTGATCTTAGGGATGATTATTGATTTTATCCAAATTATTTCTAATGAAATGTTTGTGAGGGCTCATAAAGTGGCAAGTGGACTACCATTCCCTTATTTGATCATGGAGTTATGAAGGCAAGTGGGTGTGCCTTTGATTTTGAGGGTTGATAATGCAGTTCAGGCTACAGATAGCTAGGACAATGAGAAATCGAAAGATGAATCAAAGTTTGAGATGAGGGTCTCCAAGTCTCTAGCCTACTAGACTCCATCCGCACTAGCCCTGGATACCTTAAAAATTCATTCAGGTATGCCATTGTCCATTACTACATATATGTCACCTGAGTATGTGCCACCAAGTACCTTTGTAGGGTCAGGGTCTGCACCACCTATGGGTGGGGGTAGAGTTCACAGAATATAGGCTAATACAGGAGAACTTCACAAAGTCGGTGAAGTTACTGAAGAAGTTTCAGAAATAGATGGACACATGGGCTTCACTATTCAAGCCATTTGTTGTTCAAATTATTGCATAAGTAATCTGTCCATTCCAAAATATTCAGTTGAGGATGGACCACATGGAAGAACTTATCAACAAAAGGCTAGATACAATGTCCATTCCCGACCTAGACAAGTTCATGGTGGAGTTTAGATAGGAATAAGTTAACATAGCAGAGTTGAAGAGCAGACAGTCTTAACAACATTTTTGACCCAGCCCTGGTGATGAGTGATGACGAAAAAGGGATAATTCATTTGATAGGAAAGCCATTAAAATATAAAGAAAATAAGTAAGTTGATGAGAGTGCAGAAAGAAAAGATGCTAGGAAAAGAAAGATATAAGAAATGACACCGGAAGAAAGAGAGCAGTATGACATGAAGAAAACTGTAAAAAGGTCAAGGAGAGATGAAGAGCGAAGAAGGAAGAAAGTGGAATATGAAGATACTGGTGTATCTACTAGTTCCACCCTAACTAAAGGGGCTGGTTCAGACTTTGTTCGGGATGTGATGTCTCCAATTCTGGTGGATGAGTTTATGAGTACTCCCACCACCATAGGGGTCAACATTGCAATAGGTGAGGACACTTAAGCCTCACCATAATTCATAGATGCTTCAGATGAATAAGAGGCATTACAAGTATTTCCCTTCCCCTGTGCTTCAATTTTATACATTTGAGGACAAAGCATGTTTTTTTTGTGTGTGTGGGGGGGGGGGGGGGTGTACTTGTAACCACGAGGGATTTTGTTGCCAGTGTTCTTTTCCTCTTGTGTGCTATTTAGGAGAACCGGCATGTATAGGATTACATTTTCTTTTCTTCGGTTGTGGTGTAAATATCTATTTGTTAATGTTTATTTATAAAAGTGTATTTTATTTTAGCACCTTATTGTGTATATGAATGATGGATGATGTTGGCATAAGGCTATGAAAATGTTTGTTTGACTGTTTACTCCTGTCTTCTAGAATATGTGATCAACCTTTAGTGAGTTTGTAATTGGCATTAACATGTAAGATATGCATGACACGTGATATAAATATTAAGAGGAGTAGAATGAGTTTGACTCAGTTGCCTGTGCATGCGAGTATTTGTGTTAGTTCTTGCATAGTGTAGTACCTAAAACTTGCTTGGTTAATTGTTGCTGTTTTGTGGTTGATGAAATAAGAAGTTATAGCAGGCTGCCTTGTTCTTTTAGTCCACTTAACCAAAATAATTAACCTTACAAAAAAGATTTTTCCATTTTTGAACCCTTCTTTGAGCTTGTAGTAATTTTTCTTCATTACCAATAACTCTAATTAACTCTCTTTAGGTTGTTAACACCTAACTCTAGCCATGGTCTAATATTGGGCATTGTGTACCAAAACTTAGGCAAAATACCTAAGTTGAGGGTGGCTATTGTCAAAATGTTAGCTGTCTAATGGAAAGTTGATTTAGAGCTTAGTTTAAAGCATCTGGCCCTGGTCTATTCAAGACATTATGCGTCTTCACTGACTGTATTAGCTTAAGTTGAGGGTGGCTGATGCTTATATATATATATAAGTGGTATTATGGTAAAGTGTGAATGAATGAGAGATGGGTAAGTAAGCTAGTAAAGAAGTGGCGGTGGTAGGTAGAATTCAAGGGCAAAGAGAGTTAAATCCTAGTGTTGAGTCACTTTTCCCTAAATCCTTCCTTACCTAGCTTGAAACCTTATTACAAGTCTATAAAAAACCTGCTTGATCTTGGCAAATCAACCATAAAGGGCTGTTAGATGATAAGAGCAAGCCTTTGGGTATGGACACTATGCTTTTAACTTCTTTGATGAGTGTGAGAGTTTTTCTTTGTATCCATAAATTATAATGAGTGGTGGATTTTATTGGCTGTGAGGGAAACTTGAGTTACACTTAGTTTACTGATCACTGTGGGATATGATATCCATGTTTGTATGTGTAAAGAATTATAATCAACGCCGGCTGTAGATCCTGGTGTATTAATCCCATATGAGTAAGATGACAAGTGAATGGTTGTGTGGAGTCTGATTCAATAGTCGATTGCCTGTCATTGTATTATTTATGTATGGAATTTGGTGCTGAGTTGCTTGAGGACAAACAATTTTCTTAAGTGGAGGGTGTTGATGTTTCGGTTTTTGACGGAATATTTTATATCTTTTTCAAGAGATAAAATAAAGCATCTACTGTTGTATTTAATACTGGAAAGGACTAAGCCAATTTTGTTTCATATACATGGAAAGGACTTAGACATCTACGTCTCATGAACAAACCAACTTCATTTCATATACTTGGAAAGTACCTTCGGAGATCTATGTTACAGTCGCAACAAGTATCTCACTGAAGAATTTCCTTACCCCCTACTCTGACCTAAAGGATCAAAGTACCCATCCCTTTGGAAGAGAGAAATCAAGAGCAAGAGTGTTTATCCAACAAACATCTTTATTGAAAACAAAGAGGCTATACAAGAGGTTTTAGGTAAAGAGAATGATGTCCTCTATCTAGAGGCCTAGGATTCCTTTTATAGGAGAAAGAAGCTTACAAGATAAGCCTATACTATGATAAACATGAAATAAAATAATACAATCCTATCCTAACAGCTAAGATAAGGGATAGGCATTATCCATTATGACTGGATAAGTCTTATCCTTTTGTATGGGATAAGCTTTATCTGTTATGATGAGATAAACCTTATCTTTATTCACACTAGACTCTACTAACATATGGGGGGCCAAATAAAAAAATACCAACAATATTATAAGCATGGGTTAGCATGTAAAAGAAGGTAAGTCAGAAGCTTGCAAGTAGGTGTATCAGTAGCTTCAGAGGCATCTTGCAAATAGGTGGATAAGCACCTTATCTTAAAGTAGCTGAGTCAGCAGCTTTTAAACCCATCTGAAAGGGTAACCCACATAGGAGGGTTTCCTTGGAAATAAGGGTAACCCAATGTACAAGGTAATCCACTGGCAAAGGTAACACATCTGACAGGGTTTCCTTAGAGAGAAGGGTAACCCATTGGGAAGGGTTACCCATTGGAAAGGGTAACCCACTGGGAAGGGTAACCTGCTAGAGATGATAAATTCTTGCCTATGTCATCTGACATAATCTTTTAGGTAGTATTTGGAAGCCCCAATACTCATCCTATTCTAGATCATCTTACTCCTCATCAGAATCATTAATCTAGTTCTTTTGGCATTTCTGACAGTTACAGTCAACATCCCATAGGCAGTGTCCGGTAAATAGATTTTTAAACCACTGTACTGTATGCCCATCATGACCACAGTGTACAATCCAATAAGATAGCCTAAATTATTTGATGGATCTGAATTCTCTTTATTGGGAGAGGTGTTAACAAATGTATACATATGGATGGAGAGAGATGCTTGGTAAGGTTTTTTTAATGAATATAGGTTTTGGGGACCAGAGATGTTGAGGATGAACTCTCATTATCTCATACTTCTGAGCCATGATTCTGGAAGAATTGTGAGGATTTCTTCCTTTGGGACATCTTTTGAGATTTTGATACACTAGGATGTGCCTTTAGTGGCATCTATGGTTAGGCATAACACATAGTATCCACCATGAAGGGATAAGTTTTTCTGTGGTTCTAGACTTGCCAAACTATTTGGCGGTGTAAGGTAGTTTGTGTAGGGCTATACTTAAGTGGGGCTTTAAGGATTTGGAATTAAAGCCTTGATGCCTTTGTGAAATATGGCTCAGGGAGAGACATATTGAAGTTGGGGAACATGGTAGCTACGACTGTCCTGAGTCTAATGTGATTTCCAAAGTGCCCAAGTTCGCATGTTGTTACTCTCTGAATCTAGTATAAAGAAAGGAAAGGTGTGCCTTTATCTGCTGTACCATTCTCCCTTGATGTGTTAAGGAAATTTGAATAACACCAAAATGGATATGGGTAAAGCTATACCTCTTCAACTGCTGTGGAAAATCTTTTGGTATCTACAGAGTGTGAATTGCTCAGTTGGAGTTGTAAGGACATACTGATCAAGTTTTTTTCCAGTAAAGTATTACTTATCTCTTTCTGGCTTTCATTGGTGCAAGGAATCAATCTACAACTCTGGAATACACTTTTTTCTAGCAAAGGCAGAGTATGGGTTTGGTATGGGTAGATATGTATAAGATAGATCTTGTTCTTCTGTCAACACATCTACTTCATAAAGATAGTCATTCTTGCATGACAAAGTTCTATTGATGGTTGGAAACAAGTGTAATGTTTCTAAGGATCTACATAAACTAGTCATAGAAGACGTAGATGGTGAAGACTCTAAGGCTGACATATTTATGTATTTTTAGACTATAAAGACTCGATGTATTTTTTCTATAGTTTTAAGGAAAAGACTCAATAAAATGAAAATCCTTTTGTGTTTTGTGGATAATAAGACTCTATATTTGTGATAAGGATCAATGGATAGGACACAACTAATATTTGGTCTAAAATCTAAGGAAAGTAACTATGACTCGATAACTACAACTTGATAATGTACAAGATGCAGTACACAATAATTGGAAAACACTGACTCTGATAAAGGAAATGAAACTATGACTCAAAGTTCTATTAAGAGTAGCAGCCAAGGCAGAGAAAATGTAAAAACAAAAGAAAATAAAAATATAAAGCTGGCTCACGTGTTTGCAATCAGTAGGGGTGGATGGAAACTCCTGCTTCCTTCCTTTCTCTAGTAGTGGGGATGGCTCTGATACTAAATATACGGGGATATAGAGAGGTACAAAGGTAAATAAATAGGGATATAGAGGGGCATCGAGGACTATTGGCGAGAGCATCCAGGCAGCTAGAAATAGACTTTGAACTTTCCAGCATGAAAGGCAGTTTCACGACCATGTAGGTGGCACTCCATATGAAGTCAATTCTTACTTAAACACCATAGACACAGAGATTAACCTTTCTAACATGACAGATGATTCACGTCCATATAGACATTATGCCATACAAATTCAAAGTTGTTAATCGACTCACCAAAACTTTCCTATGACTGAGCTACTCATCTGCAAGGATGGATTAATTTAGAAACAAAGCCTTCAAAACCCTTATCATGATGGATTGACTTTGAAATATCAGCTACATATCTAGATGGTTGACCTTTGGAATAAAGACTTAGCAACCCTTAGAGGGTTGGCATGACTTTGTTAGTCTTAGAACACATGAAATCCTTTGTCTCCTTAGTACAAGTCTGTTTCGTATATGACTAAAGCGGGTCTTACAGTGGCTCTCCCTGGCCTGTTTCTCTCAACTATCTATAAAACAAAAGGTGTATTAAGGCAGACCTTAGATCTGCATGTTCTTTCTCAAATATCAAATCTTTTTGGAAAGCTATGGCATGGACTAAGCATATTTCATTTCATATACATAGTAAGGACTTAGACATCTACGTCGCATGGACAAAGCCAACTTCATTTCATATACATGGAAAATACATTCGGAGATTTATGTTGCAGTTGCAACAAGTACCTCACCGAAGTGTTTCCTTACCCCCTACTCCGACCTAAAGGATCAAAGTACCCATCTCTTTAGAAAAGAGAAAGCAAAACCAAGAGAGTTTAGCCAACAAACATCTTTATTGAAAATAGAGAAACTTTACAAGAGATTTTTTTGGTAGAGAGAATGATGCCCTTTACCTAAAGGCCTAGGCTTCATTTTATAGGAAAAGAAAGCTTACAAGATATGCCTACACCATGGATAAACATGAAATAAAATAATACAATCCTATTATAATAACTAATAAGCATTATCCATTATGAATGGATAAGTTATCCTTTTGTAAGGTATAAGCTTTATCTGTTATGATGATATAAGCCTTATATTTATTCACATTAGGCCCTACTAACATGTGGAGGGCCAAAAAAAATAAACAAACTATGTTAATGACATATGATAGCACGTGCAAGTAGGTGAGTCAGTAGCTTGCAAACAAGTGTATTATCAACTTCATAGGTATCTTGAAAGCAGGTGGATAAGCTCCTTGTCTTCAAAGTAGCTGAGTCAACAGCTTTAAAACCCATCTAAAAGGGTAAACCACTGAGGAGGGTTTTTTCAAAGATAAGGGTAATCCACTGGCAAGGGAAACCCATTTGATAGGGTTTCCTTAGAGAAGAGGGTAACCGACTGGGAAGGGTAACCTTTTGGAAAGAGTAACTTTTTGCACATGTCATCTAATATCATATTTTAGGCAGTTTTGGATGGTGCCTGCGAGAATGAGTTTGCATATATTTCTTCCATTCACCAATCTATGCTGTGATTCTGCCTGAGGCGTTCTTGGCCTTCCAAGCTTCTCTTCATCAATCTGGTGAAGTAACTCCTTCTGAATAATTAATCTTGGCATTCCTATTGGGAAGCTTTTATCCTTATACTTTTGATAAAGTTGGTGACTTTATCTCTCCTGATTTCATACTGTGGTTTATAAACTTTTGCTGCTCATCGGACTTTATCCTAGTAGTGATGATTATTAGTGTAGTTCCAATTTCCCCATTCCTCCAGCTAGATTTCTTCAAATATGCACCTATTTTTCTGGAAAATAAAGTGATGTGATTCATAGTATTCAACTTCCAAGTAGAGTATGGACACCAAAAATATCTAGAGGAGTGAAATTTCCAGTTGAGCTTGGACGTCGTGTCCTGTGATCCCTACAGGGCGATGTAGAATAAAGGCTAATGCATTATAGGAATCCTTGAAGCATCAAATCCAATATACTCGTGGCTTGAACCATAACATAAATCTCTTTAGAGTAGGCTAGATTCAATTAAAATATGTGAAGGCATCATACTTGAACTCCATTAGAATGTAGTGATAGTGGCACAGATACTAGAATAGCAATAGGAGTTTTTGCTGGAAGTCATTGGCTAGTGTAATTAACACATGGCATAAAGGATACTCTGGGTGCACTCCAAATGGATTTAGGATGGATCCTCCATACTTTTTGAATAATTGAAGCTCGTAGAAGTTCCTTCTTTCTTTGAGGATGAGTGGATCGAAGGGATCGGCATGTTGGTTGAACAGATCTGGAGGGTAATCTGTTAACCCAGAAGGTAGTAATCTTGTCATGTTAAGCATTAGGATTTGACTAGCCTGGTGCTAGTTCTCTTTTTCATTGCTGGATGTCAGGTAGAGATCATCGGCATTGATGTTGCCTAATTCTTCATATACGTCTATGGAGAAGAGAGTGTCTTCCTTCGGTTCTTCTTTCAGCGAGAAGATTATTTTAACGTCGTCCTCTTAGATGAGATAGATTTCTGTATGATCAACTATTTCTTCAAAGAGGTGGACAAAGTACTTTGACTTCTTAGCCTAAGGACAATTTCTGGCAAAGTGGCCAGGATTTTTATAGATGAAGCAACCATTATTCTTTTTCTTTTAATTTATTGGTCTCCTTCTTCTAAAATACCTTGTTCACTGGATAACCCTGCTCCTATCATCAGGAAGCCTTAGCAGTTTGAACCATCTGAACAGAAGATGCCTTTTTGATCTCTTCTTGCAGCAAGGGCATAAGCAGTTAGACTTGGTGATGAGGTCATCCTTGTTGCAAGCTCGATCAAGGGCCAGATTGTTCTGAATAATCTACTTCAATACATACCTCTTTGTGCATATACTGTCCAGAGCTTGAAAGATGGCCTACCGGTTGTAGCCTATCTGTGGGACGGTTATGGATTTGAACTTATCCTCTATAATCATCATCATATAGCTTGCTAGCATTTTTGTCAATGATAATACAAAGGCTGACTTCAGGCTGGGATCTCCGCCCAACTCAAAGTAGATCTTCTCTATCTTCTGGAAGTGGATATCAATGACATTTCTGTCGAATGATAGGCACTTTATCTCGAAGAGCTGTTGCCAGAGCCTTTCTTGTCTCTATCTTGCGTCTCTATAGAATACCTCATGCGGGGTCCTGATATTGAAGATAAATTCCTGGGATGTCAGATATGTAATTTTATTAAAAATCCTAAGAGCATTCCACTAGTATCTGAGTATGCCAGAGAATCTGGATATGAACTTTGAGAGTATTATGTATTTCTCCCATTCAACCAGATTCTTCATTGCCATCCAAGTGTAGAAGTCCTGGATTCACTGCAGCTATGCTGAAATCTTGATGTCGTTGAGCCTAAAGGTGAGAAATTGGGTTCCCATCATTTTCTTTGCCGGTGTACCTGGATCTAGCCTTTTTTCTAGGATTGGGTCATCCATTATCCCATCTTGGTCATCGATAACTTTATACACCTCTGGTTCCTTGGAATGGTTTATGTTTATCGGTGGATAGGCTTCTTCTACTATAGATTCAGCATCAAGAGTATTAAGATCATTGATATATGCTGGAGCATCATTATCAGTAGCATCAGAATCCATGGTATGTGTTGAAGAATGAACATATGGATCTTTTTCTCGTATGCTTTCATCATAAGTACTATCACCATCATTGGTTCCAGAACATACATCTATAGGGTTAGTGGCGGATGATTGTTCTTTCCTCTCCTCAATTTTGAAGCCATAAAAATCATCTATGACTTTAAGAAACTCCTCTTCTGAGTTATTCATCATAACTTATTGAGTAATGGCATTCCCAGAATCTACAACATCGATCTTAAAGACCACCTGATTTAGGATAATGGAGTTGTCTTTTGTAGGGTCATCAAGAGATTACCTTCTGCTGTGGAGAAGATGATTTTTGGTGGACTTTCATAATTCATCTGGTTGCTTATCACTTTGTGGTTCTGCACTCTTGACCTCAAAGCCATTATCCAAGACTATGAGTTTCAGTGTAGGAGAATCTTGTCCTAGGACCATCGTATCAGCATGGCATAGAGCTTGTCTAAAATCCTTCATCCTTTTAACCTGATCTTGTGCCATCTTAGCTTTCTTTTGGGTTGCCATGTCATCTTTCCTTTTGCAAAAAAACACAACGATGTCAAACTCCTCTTGTTCATTTGTTAGAGCTGGAATGAATAGCATTGAATGAGGAGGAGAGGTTGAAAAGGGTTGGCCTAATCCTCATGAAGGATATGTTTTAGGAAATAGTATGGTTTTCTGGACATTTTGGATTTTAGTACAATCGTATTTCATGAGATGGATCTGTTCTTCCAATAAGGCCATTTCTTTCTATTGTTGGTCAAGTATTGAAGACCCTATCAGACATTTTTCAAACTGTACATTCTATAGCCTACTTTTTAGTACTCTGATAAGTATGAAATGTTCAGTTGGAGCTTGATATCTTGCTGGCTCCTTTTGTCCGACAGATGGAATAACATGAGGCTAATTTGGAGCATGGTTTTGGTTATTCCTTCTGAATGGGTAATTTAGTAGAGATGCATATTTAGGACTGGATCTGGTTTCAGATATCATGAACATTGGGGGTTCAGGATTTGATGTGGATTTGGAGGGTTTTCTTACTGATGGGTGGGCAGTAGTGTCCATTCTTGGGGTCTATGGAAAACTTTGAATGGATGTTCAATTCTTCTTTCTTTAGAATGTCTCTGGTAATGAGGTTCTTAAAAGCCCCATTACTCATCCTATTCTAGCTTATCTTCCTCCTCATTAGAATGATTCAACCAATCCTTTTGGCATTTTTGATAGTCACAATCAACATCCCATAGGCAGTGTCCTGTAAACGGATCTTTAAACCTGTGTACTATATGCCCATCATGACCAAAGTGTACAATCCAATCTTGACCATTCATGGAACTTTGGAGATAGCCTGACATATTCGCTGGATCTAAATTCTCTTCATCTGGAAAGTTGTCAGCAAGTGTATACAATGGATGGAAACAAATGCTTTGTAAGGTTTCTTTAGCGAATACAGGTTTTGGTTACCAGAGATGTTAAGTATGAACTCTCATAATATCATAACTTCTGAGCCATGATTTTGAAAGAATAGTGAGGATTTCTTTATTTTGGACATCTTTTGAGATTTGGATACACTGGGGTGTGTCTTCAGTGGTGTCTATGGTTGGGGACAATGCATAGTGTCCACCATGAAGGGATAAGTTTTTCTATGGTTCTAGACTTGCCAAACTATTAAGTGGTGTAAGGTAGTTTGTGTAGGGCTATAATCCAATGGGGCTTTAAGGATTTGGAATTGAAGCCTCAATGACTTTGTGAGATAGGGCTTAGAGTGATACATGTGGAAGTTGGAGAACATGGTAGCAATGACTGTCCTTGAGTCCAGTGTGATATTGAAGGTGACCAAGTTCACACATAATTCTCCGAATCTAGTATCAAGAAGGTAAAGGAGTGCCTTTATCAGCTGTTCCTTTCTCCCTTGATGTGTCAAGGCAATTCGAATAGGACCAAAATAGATATGGGTAAAGATATACCTTTTCCACTGTTGTGGAAAATCTTTCGGCATTTGCAGAGCGATGAACTATTCAGCTGGAGTTGTAAGGACATATTGATCAAGTTTGTTTTCCAGCAATGTTTTCCTTAACTCCTTCTAGCTTCTTTTGGTACAAGGAATCAATCTGCAGCTCTAGATTATATTTTTTTCTAGCAAAGGCAGAGTATGAGTTTGGTATGGGTAGATATGTAGAAGACAAATCTTGTTCTTCTGTCAACACATCTACTTTATAAAGATAGTCTTTCTTGCATGACAATATTTTGTTGATGGTTGGAGACAAGCGTAATATTTACAAGCATCTACATAAACTGGTCATGGAAGATATAGACAGTGAAGACTCTAAGACTGACATATTTTTGTATTTTTAGACTATATAGAGTCGATGTATTTGTTCTATAGTTCTAAGGAAAACACTCAATAAAATGAAAATCTTTTAGTGTTTTGTGGACAAGAAGACTCTATATTTGTGCTAAGAATATATGGACAGGACATAACTAATATTTGTTCAAAAATCTAAGAAAAGTAAATACGACTCGATAATGTACTAGACGCAATATATAATAACCGAAAAACACTATCTCTGATAACGGAAATGAAACTATGACTCAAATATGTACAAAACTTCAGTTGTAAAATGGAAAGTGACAATTAGGGATGGATCTAAGAGTAGCATCCATGGAAGAGCAAAAGTAAAAACAAAAGAAAATAAAAATGTAAAGATGGCTCACGTGTTTGCAATTAGCTGGGGTGGATGTAAACTCTTGCTTCATCCCTCCCTTCGATAGTTGGGATGGCTCTGATACCAAATAGATGGGGAGAGAGAGGGGCATAGAGACAAATAGATGGGGAGATAGAGGGGTACGAAGGACTACCAGTGAAAGCAGCAGGTGGCTAGAAACAAGACTCCGAACTTTCCAACATGAAAGATGGTATCACGACCATCTAGGCAGCACGCCATATAAAGTCAAAGCTTCCATTAACAACACAGACACAGTGAATAACCTTTCCAACATAACAGTCGATTCACATCCACATAGACGGCATGCCATATGAAATCAAAGTTTTAATCAACACACCACAACTTTTCTATGATTGAGCTACTCATCCATAAGGATGGCTTGCTTTAGCAACAAAGCCTTAAAAACCCTTAATAGGATGGCTTGACTTTGAAATGTCAGTTATATATCCGGACGGTTGGCCTTTGGAAAAAAGACTTCGTAACCCTCAGTGGGTCAGCATGACTTTGTTAGTCTTAGAAAATATGAAATCCTCTACCTCCTTAGTACAAGATTGTTTTGTATATGAATAAAATGGGTCTTACAGCGGCTCTCCTTGGGCTGTTGCCCTCAAATATCTGTTGAACAAAAGGTGTACTAAGGTAGACCTCAAATCTGTGTATTGTTTCTCATATATCAAATCTTTTTGGAAAGATATGGCATAGACTTAGCCAATTTCGTTTCATAGACATGGAAAGGACTAAGACTTATACGTCGCATGGACAAAGCCAACTTCATTTTGTATACATAGAAAGTACCTTTAGAGTTCCATGTTGTAGTTGCAACAAGTACCTCACCGAAGTATTTGCATACCCCCTACTTCGACCTAAAGGATCGAAGTACCCGTCTCTTTAGAAAATAGAAAGCAAGAGCAAGAGAGTTAAGCCAACAAATATTTTTATTGAAAACAGAGAAACTTTATAAGAGGTTTTTAGGTAGAGAGAATAATGTCCTATACCTAAAGGCCTAGGCTTCCTTTTATAGGAGAAGGAAGCTTACAAGATAAGCCTACACTACGGATGAACATAAAATAAAATAATACAATCCTATCCTAATAGCTAAGCTATGAGATAGGAATTTTTTGTTATGACTGGATAAGTCTTATCTTTTTGTATGGGATAACATTTATCTATTATGATAAGATAAGCCTTATCTTTATTCACATCGGGACCTACTAATATGTGGGGGTCAAATAAAAATAAACAAACTATGTTGTTTCTATGTGAACGCATATGCAAGTAGGTAAGTTGAGTTGGAACTTGACAGGTCGTTGGCTGCTTTTGTCCGATATATAGAATAACATGAGTCAACTTTGGAGCATGGTTTTGGTTATTCCTTCTGGATGGGTAATCCGTTAAAGATGCATATTTAGGACTGGAGATAGTTTTAGATATCATGAACATTGGGGGTTCAGGATTTGATATGGATTTTGAGGGTTTTCTTGCTGATGGAGTGGGCAGTAGTGGCAATTCCTGGGGTCTATCAAAGACTTCAAATGGATGTTCGATTCCCATTTTTTTAGAAGGTCTTTGGTAATGGGGTTTTTGGAAGCCTCAATACTTATCCTATTCTAGCTCATCTTCTTTCTCATCAGAATCATTTATCCTTTTGGCATTTCTGACAGTCTCAGTCAACATCCCATAGGCAGTGTCCGATAAACAGATCTTTAGACCAGTGTACATATGGACGGAGAGAGATACTTTGTAAGGTCTTTAAGTGAATATAGGTGTTGGTGACCAAATATGTTGAGGATGAAATCACATCATCTCATAACTTCTGAGCCATGATTTTGGAAGAATCATGAGGATTTCTTCCTTTAGGACATTTTTTGAGATTTTGATACATTGGGTTGTGCCTTTGGTGGCGTTTATGGTTAGGGACAATAAGTAGTGGCCACCATAAAGGGATAAGTTTTTTTTCTGGTTCTGAACTTGCCAAACTATTTGGTGGAGTAAGGTATTTTGTGTAGGGCTATAATCTAGTAGGGCTTCAAGGATTTGGAATCGAAGCCTCAATGCCTTTGTGAGATATGGCTCAAAAAGAGACATGTTGAAGTTGGGGAACATGGTAGCAACGACATTTACTAAGTCCAATGTGATTTCTAAGGTGCAAAAGTTTGCATATTGGTAGTCTCCGAATTTAGCATCAAGATGGGAAAGGTGTGTCTTTATCGGCTATCCCTTTCTCTCTTTGTGTGTCAAGGCAATTTGAATAGCACCAAAATAGATATAGGTAAAGCTATACCTCTTCCACCGTTGTGGAAAATCTTTTAGTATTTGCAGAATGATGAACTATTGAGCTGGAGTCTAAGGACATACTGATTAAGTTTTGTTCTAGAAAAGTATTCCTTAACTCCTTATGTCTTCCATTCATTTAAGGAATCAATCTACAGCTCTGGATTACACTTTTTTCTAGTAAAGGCAGAGTATGGGTTTGGTATGGGTAGATATTTAGAAGAAACATCTTGTTCTTCTGTCAACACATCTTCTTCCTAAAGATAGTCTTTCTTGAATGACAAAGTTATGTTGATGGTTGAAGACAAGTGTAATGTTTCCAAGGATCTACAAAATCTAGTCATAGAAGACGTAGACAGTGTTGATGGTTGGAGATAAGTATAATGTTTCCAAGGATCTACAAAAACTAGTCATAGAAGACGTAGACGGTGAAGTCTCTGAGACTGACATATTTTTGTATTTTTTAGACTATAAAGACTCGATGTATTTGTTTAATAGTTCTAAGGAAAAGACTCAATAAAATGAAAATATTTTTGTATTTTGTGGACAAGAAGACTCTATATTTGTGCTAAGGATATATGGACATGACACCACTAATAGTTGTTCAAAGATCTAAGAAAAGTAAATACGACTTGATTATGTACAAGACGCAGTATACAATAACTAGAAAACACTAACTCTGATAATGGAAATGAAACTATGACTCTAATATGTACAAGACTTTGGTTGTAAAACTGGAAAGTGACAATTAGGTATGGATCTAAGAGTAGTATCCATGGCAGAGGAAAAGTAAAAACAAAAGAAAATAAAAATATAAAGCAGGCTCACATGTTTGCAATCAGCTGGGGTAGATGTAAACTCCTTCTTCCTCCCTTCCTCCGTTAGTAGGGATGGATCTAATACCAAATAGATGAGGAGACAGAGGGCCATGGAGAAAAATAAATAGGGAGATAGAGGGGCATAGAGGACTACCGGAGAGAGCAGCCAGGTGACTAGAAACAGACTCTGAACTTTCCAATATGAAAGGTGGTTTCACGACCATCTAGGCAGCACGTCATATAAATTCAAAGCTTCTGTCAACATCACAGATACTAAGACTAACCTATCCAACATGACAGGTGATTCACGTCCATATAGGCTACATGCCATATTAAATCAAAGCTTTTAATCGACACACCACAACTTTTTTATGATTGCACTACTCATCCATAAGGAGGGCTTGCTTTAGCAACAAAGCCTTCATAACTTTTAATGGGATGGCTTGACTTTGAAACGTTAGCTAAACATCCAGACGGTTGGCTTTTGCAACAAAGACTTCGCAACCCTCAAAGGGTTGGCATGACTTTGTTAGTCTTAGAACACATGAAATTCTTTGTCTCCTTCATACAATATTGTTTTGTATATGACTAAAATGGGTCTTATGGCAGCTCTACCTAGTCTATTACCCTCAAATGTCCACTGAACCAAATGTATACTAAGGCATACCTTAAATCTGCGTGTTCTTTCTCATATATCAAATCTTTTTGGAAAGATATGGCATGTACTAATCCAATTTTGTTTCATAGACATGGAAAGTACTTAGACATATACATCATATGGAGAAAGCCATCTTCTTTTCATATATATAGAAAGTACCTTAAGAGTTCCATATTGCAGTTGCAACAAGTAAGTTGCCGAAGTATTTCCATACCCCTACTCCGACCTAAAGGATTGAAGTACCCATACCTTTGGAAGATAGAAAGCAAGAGTAAAAAAGTTATGCCAAAAAATATTTTTATTGAAAACAGAGAAAATTTACAAGAGGTTTTTAGGTAGAGAGAATGATGTCCTCTACGTAAAGGCATAAGCTTCCTTTTATAGGAGAAGGAAGCTTACAAGATAAGCCTAAACTATGGATAAACATAAAATAAAATAATACAATCCTATCCTAACAACTAAGCTACGGGATATGCATTTCCATTATGACTGGATAAGTCTTATCCTTTTATAAGGGATAAGCTTTATCTATTATGATGAGATAAGCCTTATGTTTATTCATATCGGGCCCTACTAACATATTGGGCACCAAATAAAAATAAACAACCTATGTTGTTGGCATGTTATAGCATTTGTAAGCACGTGAATTAGCAGCTTGTAAGCAGGTGTATCAACAACTTCATGAGCATCTTTCAAGTTGGTGGATACGCTTCTTGTCTTCGATGTAGCTAAGTCAGTAGCTAAAAAACCTATCTAAAAGGGTAACTCACTGAGAAGGGTTTCTTTAAAGATGAGGGTAACCCACTGGAAAGGGTAACCCACTAGTGAGGGTAACCCATCTGACAGGTTTTTCTTGGAGAGAAGGGTAACCAACTGGGAAAGGTAACCCAGTGGAGAAGGTAACCTACTTGGAAGGGTAACTTTCTAGAGAGGGTAAATTCTTGTACATGTTATCTGATGTCATCTTTCAGGTAGTGTTGGATGGTGCCAAAGCCAATGAGTTCGGGTATCCTTCTTCTATTCACCAATCTAAAGTATATTCCTATTGGGGAACTTTTAGCCCTATACTTTAGATGGAGTTGGTGACTTCATCTCTCATGATTTCGTACTGTGGCTGATATTCTTTTGTCTCTCATCAAACTTTATCCCAGTGGGGATGATTATAGGTGTAGTTTCGATTTCCCTATTTCTTCGGCCAGATTTCTTTTGGAATGCACCTATTTTGTTGGAAAATAAAGTGTTGTGTTTCATAGTATTCATCTTCCAAGGAGAGTATGGACACCAAAAATATCCAGAGAAGTAAAATTTCTAGCTGAGTTTGGATGTCGTAGCCTGTGATCCCTATAGGGCGATGCAGCATGAAGACCATTGCATTGTAGGAATCCTTTAAGCATCAAATCCAGTATCCTCGTGGCTTGATCCATAACATGAATTTCTTTAGAGCAGGATAGATTTGATTGGAAATTTCTAAAGTCATCACACTTGAACTCCATTAGAATGTTTTGATGGTGGCATAGATACCGAAATAGCCATAGGAGTTCTTGGGAGAAGTCATTGGCTAGGGTAATAAACACATGGCAAAAAGGGTACTGCAGATGCACTCCGAACGGCTTCAGGATGGATCCGCCATACTTTCTGGATAGTTGAAGCTAATAGAAGGTCTTTATTTCTTAGAGGATGGATGAATCAATGGGATCCACGTACTGGTTAAACCAATCTGGTGGGTAATCTACTAACCTAGAAGATAGTAATCCCACTGTGTTGAGTATGAGAATTTGAATAGACTAGTGCTTGTTGTCTTCTCCAATGCTGGATATCAGGTAGAGATCATCAGCATAAATGTCACTTGATTCTTTTTATACATCAATGGAGAAGACATTGTCCTCTATCAGTTCTTCTTCAAGCTAGAAAACCTAATCAAGGTTGTCCTTTTTGCTGAGATAGATTCCCACATGATCAACTATTTCTTCAAAGAGACGGATAGAGTCCTTAAACTTCTTGGCCTGATGACAGTTTTTGGTGATGTGGCCAGGCTTTCTGCAGATGAAGCAACCATCATTCTTTTTATTGTAATTTACTGGGCTCCTTCATCTGAAATGTTGGTTTTGTCGAATAACACTGCTCCTATCATCGAGAGGCCTTTATAGTTTGAACCTTTTGACCAGCAGCTATTTTTTTAATCTTGTATTGTGGTGAGGGCAGGTAAAGTCGGACTTGATGATGAGGTCGTCCTTGTTTCAAGATAGATTGAGGGTTGGATTGTTCTGGATGATCTACTTCAGTACAAACCTCTTTGTCCATATGCTGTCCAAATATTAGAAGATGGCCTACTGGATATAGCCTATTTGTGGGATAGTTTTGGATTTAAATATCTCCTCTATAGTTGTCATCATATGGCCTGCTAGTATCTTTGGCAGTGATGATACAAATGCTTTCTTCAGGCTGGGATCTCCACCCAGCTCAATATAGATCTTCACCATCTTTTGGAAGTGGATATTGATACAGTTTCTGTCGAATGATAGCACTTTATCTCATAGAGCGGTCGTTGAAGTTTTTCTTATTTCTGGCCTACATTTCTACTGAATATGGTGTGCAGGATCCTAATGTTGAAGACAAAGTCCTAGGATGGCAGATAGGTGTTTTTATTAAAAATCCTAAGAGCATTTCACCAGTCTCTGAGTATGGCAGAGAATCTGGATGTGAACTCTAATAGTATCATGTATTTCTCCCATTCATCCAAATTCTTTGTTACCATCCAAGTGTAGAAGTCCTAAATCCACTAGGGCCTGGCTGAAAGCTTGATATCATCAAAAGTAATGGTGTGAAATCTAATTCCTATGGTTTCCTTTGACGGTGTTCCTGGATCTGGCCATCTTTCTGGGTTTGGGTCATCTGTTATCTCGTCTTGGTCATTGGTAACTTTGAAGACCTTTTTTTCCATGGAATAGTTCATGTATATTAGTGGATAGTCTTCTTAAAATGTAGATGCAACATCAGGAGTATTAATATCATTGATATGCACTACAATATCATTATTAGTAGAATCATAATCTGTGGTGTGTATTGAAGTATGAATAGAAGGAGCTTCTTCTCGTGTTCTTTCATTAGAAGTACCATCACCATCACTTATTCCAAAACATACATCCATAGGGTTAGTGGAGGATGACTGTTCTTACTTCTCCTCAGTTTCAAAGCAATAAAAATAATGTACGGCTTTTAGAAACTCCTTATCTGGGTTATTCATCATAACTTTTTGAGTAATGGCATTCCCAGAATCTACAACCTCAGTCTAAGAGACCAACTGATTTGGGATGATGGGGTTTTCTTTTGTAGGGTCATCCAGATATGACCTCCTGTTATAGAGAAAACAGTTTTGGTGGACTTCCATACTTCATCTAGTTATTCATCGCTTAATGGTTCTACACTTTAGACCTTAAAGTTGTTATTGGAGACTATGAGTTTCGGTGTAGGAGCAGTATGTCCTGGGATCATCTTATCAGTATAGCGTGGAGCCTGTCTGGAATACTTTATCTTTTTGACCTGATCTTGTGCCATCTTAGCTTTTTTTTTAGTTGCCATGATATCTTTCCTTTCCAAGACAAACACAATGATGTCAAACTCTTCTTATTCATATGTAGGAGCTAGAATTAATAGCGTTGAATGAGAAGTGAAGGTGGAAAAGGGTTGGCCTAATCATCGTTAAGGATATGTTTTAGAAAATACGATGGATTTCTAGGTATTTTAGAGTTTAGTATAGTCATATTTCGTGAGATATATCTATTCTTCCAATGAGGCCATTTCTTTCTATTGTTGGTCAAGAAAATATAGTATTGAAGACCCTATCAGATATTTTTTAGACTGTATTTTTTGTAGCCTACTTTCAAGTGCAATGATAAGTATGGCATGTTGAGTTGAAGCTTGACAGCTTGCTGGCTCCTTTTGTCCCGCAGATGGAATAACATGAGGCAACGTTGGAGCATGGTTTTGGTTATTCCTTCTAGATGGGTAATTTAGTAGAGATGCATATTTAGGGCTTGATCTAGTTTTAGATATCATGAACATTAGGGGTTCAGGATTTGATGTGGATTTTGAGGAGTTTCTTGCTGATGGAGTGGGCAGTGGTGACAATTCGTGGGGTCTATGGGAAAATTCAATTGGATGTTCAATTCCTTTTTCTTCAAAAGGTCTCTGGTAATGGTATTTTTCTAAGACCTAATACTCATCCCATTCTAGCTCATCTTCCTCCTCATCAGAATTATTCAACTAGTCCTCTTGGCATTTCTGACAGTCTCAGTCAATATCCCATAGGCAGTGTCCGATAAATAGATCTTTAAACCAGTGTACTATTTGCACATCTTGATCGAAGTGTACAATACAATCTTGATAATTCATCGCACTTTTGAGATAGCTTGACATATTCACTGGATTTGAATTCTCTTCATCCAAAAAGGTGTCAGTAAATGTATACATATGGATAGAGAGAGATACTTTGTAAGTTTTTTTCGCAAATATAGGTGTTGGTGACCAAAGATGTTAAGGATGAACTCTCATCATCTCATAAATTCTGAGCCATGATTTTGGAATAATCATGAGGATTTCTTCCTTTGGGATATTTTTTGAGATTTTGATACACTGGGTTGTGCCTTTGGTGGCGTCTATGGTTAGGGACACTGAGTAGTGGCCACCATGAAGGGATAAGTATTTTCTGTGGTTCTATACATGCTAAACTATTTGGTGGTTTAAGGTAGTTTGTGTAGGGCTATAATCTAGTGGGCCTTCAAGGATTTGGAATTGAAACCTCAATGGCTTTGTGAGATATGACTTAGAAAGAGATATGTTGAAGTTGGGGAACATGGTAGCAACAACTGTCACTAAGTCCAGTGTGATTTCCAACGTGCAAAAGTTTGCATGTTGGTACACTCTAAATTTAGTATCAAGAAGGTAAAGGTTTGCCTTTATCGGTTATCCCTTTCTCTCTTTATGTTTCAAGGATATTTGGATATTACCAAAATGGATATACGTAAAGCTATACTTCATCCACTGCTATGGAAAATATTTCGGTATCTGCCAAGTGATGAACTATTCAGCTGGAGTCGTAAGGACATCTGATCAAGTTTTATTCTAGCAAAGTATTCCTTAACTCCTTATGGCTTCTGTTTGTATAAGGAATCAATTTGCAGATCTGGATTACACTTTTTTTCTAGCAAAGGCAGAGTATGGGTTTGGCATGGGTAGATATGTAGAAGAAACATCTTGTTCTTCTGTCAACACATCTACTTCCTAAAGATAGTCTTTCTTGAATGACAAAGTTCTGTTGATGGTTGGAGACAAGTGTAGTGTTTCCAAGGATCTACAAAAACTAGTCATAGAAGTCGTAGACGGTGAAGACTCTGAGACTGACATATTTTTGTATTTTTACACTATAAAGACTGGATGTATTTGTTCTACAGTTCTAAGGAAAAGACTCAATAAAATGAAAATATTTTTATGTTTTGTGGACAAGAAGACTTTATATTTGTGCTAAGGATATATGGACAGGACTCAACTAGTATTTGTTCAAAAATCTAAGGAAAGTAAATGCGACTCGATTATGTACAAGATGCAATATACAATAACAAGAAAATACTGACTCTGATAATGAAAATGAAACCATGACTCAAATATGTACAAGAATTTGGTTTTAAAACTAGAAAATGACAATTAGGGATGGATCTAAGAGTAGCATCCATGGAAGAGCAAAAGTAAAACCAAAATAAAATAAAAATGTAAAGCTAGTTCACATGTTTGGAATCAGCTAGGGTGGATGTAAACTCCTGCTTCCTCCCTCCCTCCAGTAGTGGGGATGGCTCTGATACCAAATAGATGGGGAGATTGAGGGGCATGGAGGCAAATATATGGGGAGACAAAGGGGCACGGGGGACTACCATCGAAAGAAGCCAAGTGGATAGAAACACATTTTGAACTTTCTGACATGAAAGGCGATTTCATGACCATCTAGGTGGCACGCCATATAAATTCAAAGCTTCTGTCAATACCACAGACATGGAGACTAACCTTTCTAACATGACAGGTGATTCATGTCCATATAAGTGGCATACCATATGAAACCAAATCTTTTAATCGACACACCACAACTTTCCTATGATTGAGCTACTCATCCATAAGGAGGGCTTGATTTAGAAACAAAGCCATCATAACCCTTAATAGGATGGCTTGACTTTGAAACGTCAGCTATACATCCGGACGGTTGGCCTTTACAACAAAGACGTTGCAACCCTTAGAGGGTCGGAATGAGTTTGTTAGTGTTAGAACACATGAAATCCTTGGTCTTCTTAGTACAAGATTGTTCCTTATATGACTAAAATGGGTCTTATGGAAGCTCTCCCTGGCCTGTTGCCCTCAAATATTTGCTAAACAAAGGGTGTACTATGGTAGACCTCAAATCTACGTGTTTTTTCTCAGATATCAAATCATTTTGGAAATATATGGCTTGCACAAAGCCAGTTTTGTTTCATAGACATGGAAAGGACTTAGACATATAAATTGCATAGACAAAGCCATCTTTGTTTCGTATACATAGAAAGTACCTTAGAGTTTCATGTTGCACAACAAGTATCTTGCTGAAGTATTTCCATACTCCTTACTCTGACCTAAAGGATCAAAGTACCCATCCCTTTGGAAGATAAACAGCAAGAGCAAAAGAGTTAAGCCAATAAATATTTTTATTAAAAATAGAGAAACTTTACAAGAGCTTCTTAGGTAGAGAGAATGATGTCCTCTACCTAAAGGCCTAGGATTCCTTTTATAGGAAAAGGAATCTTACAAGATAAGCCTACACTATGAATAAACATGAAATAAAATATTACAATCTTTTCCTAACAGCTAAGCTATGGGATATGCATTTTTTGTTATAACTGGATAAGTGTTATCCTTTTATAAGGGATAAGCTTTATCTATTATGATGAGATAAGCCTTATCTTTATTCACACTGGGCCCTACTAACATGTGGTGGCCAAATAAAAATAAATAAACTATGTTGTTGGCACGTGATAGCATGTGCAAGCAGGTAAGTCAATAGGTTTCAAGCAGGTGTATCAGGAACTTCACAGGCAGCTTGTAAGCTGGTGGATAAGCTTCTTATCTTTGAAGTAGCTGAGTCAGCAACTTCAAAACATATCTAAAAGGTTAACTCACTGAGGAGGGTTTCCTGGAAGATGAGGGTAACCTACTGAAAAGGGTAACCCACTTACGGGGGTAACCTATCTGACAGGGTTTTCTTTGAGAAAAGGGTAACTAACTGGAAAAAGTAACCCGCTAGAGAGGGTAACCTACTTGGAAGAGTAACCCGCTGGAGAGGGTAACTTTTTGCATATGTCATCTGACGTCATATTTTAGGCAGTGTTGGATGGTGCCAGTGGTGATGAGTTTGGGTATCCTTTTTCCATCTACCAATCTATGTCGTGCTTCTTCCTGAGGTATTCTTGGCCTTCCAAGATTCTCTTTATCAATCTGGTGAAGTAACTCCTTCTAAATGATGAATCTTTATATTCCTGTTAGGGAGCTTTTAGCCCTATACTTTAGATGGAGTTGGTGATTTCGTCTCTCATTTGTATTGTGGCTAATATTCTTTTATCGCTCATCAAACTTCATCTTAGTAGGGATGATTATTGGTGTAGTTCCAATTTCCCTATTTTTTCAGCCAGATTTGTTTTGGAATGCACCTGTTTTGTTGGAAAATGAAGTGTTTTGTTTCATAGTATTCATCTTCTAAGAAGAGTATGGACACCAAAAATCTCTAGAGAAGTGAAATTTTAGGCTGATCTTGGACGTCATGGATTGTGATCCCTATAGGGAGATGCTGCATGAAAACCATTGCATCGTAGGAATCCTTGTAGCATTAAATATAGTATCCTTGTGGTTTGAACCACAACATAAATCTTTTTAGAGCAGGCTGGATTCAATTAAAATGCCTGAAGTCATCACACTTAAACTCCATTAGAATGTAGTGCTAGTGGCGTAGATACTAGAATAGCCATAAGAGTTGTTGGGAGAAGTCATTAGGTAGGTCAATGAACACATGGCAAAATAGGTACTCCGGGTGCACTCCGAATGGCTTCAGGATATATCCTCTATACTTTTTAAATAGTTGAAGCTCATAGAAGGTCCTTTTTTCTTGGATGATGGATAAATCGATGGGATCGATGTACTGGTTGAATCGACCTGGAGGGTAATCTATTAACCCAGAAGATAGTAATCCCACTGTGTTGAGTATGAGAATTTAACTAGACTGGTGCTTGTTGTCTTCTCCAATACTGGATATCAGGTAGACATTATCAACATAGATATCACCTGATTCTTTTTATGCATCTATGGAGAAGAGAGTGTCCTCCATCAGTTCTTCTTCTAGCTAGAAGATCGATTCAAAGTCGTCCTCTTAGCTGAGATAGATTCCCAATTGATCAGTTATTTCGTGAAAGAGGTGGACATATTCCTTTGACTTCTTAGCCTAAGGACAGTTTCTGGCAAAGTTGCTAGGCTTTTTGCAGATGAAGCAACCATCATTCTTGTTATTGTAATTTGCTGGACTCCATAGTTTGAAATACTTGGTTTGTCGAATAACCTTGATCCTGTCGTCGGGAGGTCTTAGAGTTTGAACCTTCTGAACAACAACTACTTTTCAATCTCATCTTGCGGTGAGGGTATGAGAAGTCAGACTGGGTGACATGGTCATACTTGTTGCAAGATTGATCAAGGGTTGGATTGTTTTGGATGATCTGCTTCAGTACAGACCTCTTTGTGCATATGCTATCTATATCTTAGAAGATGGCTTACCAGATATAGCTTATTTATGGGATAATTATAGATTTAAATATCTCCTCCACAATTGGTATCATATGGCCTGCTAGCATATTTCTCAATGATGTTACAAAGGCTTGCTTTAGGCTGGGATCTCCATCCAACTCAATATAGATCTTTTCCATCTTCTGGAAGTGAATATCAATAACATTTCTATCGAACGATATTCACTTTATCTCAAAGAGCTATCGCTAGAGCTTTTCTTATCTTTGGCCTATATTTCCACTGAATATATCATGCAGGATCCTGATATTGAAGGCAAAGTCCTAGGATGACAGATAGGTGTTTTTATAAAAAATCTTAAGAGCATTTCACCAGTCTCTGAGTATGTTAGAGAATCTAGATGTGAACTCGGATAGTATCACATATTTCTCCCGTTCAGCCAGATTTTTTGTTGCCATCCAAGTGTAAAGTCCTAGATTTACTAAGGCCAGGATAAAATCTTGATGTCGTCGAGAGTGAAGGTGTGAAATTCGATTCCCATGGTTTTCTTTGCCAATGTACCTGGATCTAGCTATCTTTCTTGGATAGGGTCATCTATCATCTCATCTTGGTCATCGACAACTTTGAAGATCTTTGGTTTCTTGGAATAGTTCATGTATATTAGTAAATAGTCTTCTTCTACTGTAGATTCAGCATTAGGAGTATTAAGATCATTGATATGTGCTGCATCATCATTATTAATAGAATCAGAACCTGTGGTGTGCATTAAAGCATGAATAGAAAGAGCTTTTTCTTGTGTACTTTCATCAAAAGTACCATCACCATCACTTGTTCTAGAATATACATCTACAGGGTTAGTGACAGATGACTATTCTTACTTTTCCTCAGTTTCAAAGGCATAAAATTCATCTACGGCTTTCAAAAACTCCTCTTCTGGGTTATTCATCATAAGTTTTTGAGTAATGGAATTCCCAGAATTTGCTGCATCGGTCTAAGAGACCATCTGATTTGGGATGATGGAGTTTTCTTTTGTAGGGTCATCCAGATATGACCTGCTATAGAGAATATGGTTTTTGGTGGACTTTCATACTTCATCTGGTTGCTCATCGCTTTATGGTTCTCTACTTTGGTCCTCAAAGTTGTTGTCCAAAACTATGAGTTTCGGCGTAGGAGAAGTATGTCCTGGGACCATCTTATCAATATATCGTAGAGCCTGTTTAGAATTATTCATTTGACCTGATCTTGTGCCATCTTAGCTTCCTTTTAGGTTGCTATGGCACCTTTTCTTTCCAAGACAAACACATCGATGTCAAACTTCTACTATTCATCTGTTAGAGTTGGAATGAATAGCGTTGAATGAGAACGGGAGGTGGTAAAGGGTTGGCTTAATCCTTATTAAGGATATGTTTTAGAAAATATTGTGGATTTCTGGGCATTTGTGATTTTAGCAGAGTTGTATTTCATGAGATGGATCTGTTTTCCAATAAGGCCATTTTTTTCTGTTGTTGGTCAAGAAAATATAGTATTGAAGACCCTATCAGATATTTTTTAGACTGTATAGTCTGTAGCCTACTTTTCAATGCTATGATAAGTATGGCATATTGAGTTGGAGCTTAACAACTTGCTGGTTCATTTTGTTTGACAGATGGAATAACATGAGGAAACTTTGGATCATGGTTTTGGTTATTCCTTCTGGATGGGTAATTTGGTAGAGATGCATATTTATGACTGGAGCTGGTTTTAGATATCATGAACATTGGGGGTTCAGGATTTGATGTGGATTTTGAGGGTTTTCTTGCTGATGGAGTGGACAGTGGTGGCAATTCCTAGGGTCTATGGGAGAATTCAAATGGATGTTCGATTCCTCTTTCTTCAGAAGGACTCTGGTAAGGGGGTTTTTGGAAGCCCCAATACTTATCCCATTCTAGCTCATCTTCCCACTCATTAGAATCATTCAACCAATCCTCTTGGCATTTCTAACAGTCTCAGTCAACGTCCCATAGGCAGTGTCTGATAAACAGATCTTTAAACCAGTGTACTCTTTACCTATCCTGACCGAAGTGTACAATTAAATCTTGATCATTCATGGCACTTTTGAGATAGCTTGACATATTTGTTGTATCTGAATTCTCTTAATCCAAAAAGGTGTTAGCAAGTGTATACATATTGATGGAGAGAGATACTGTGTAATGTTATTTTACGAATACATGTATTGGTGACCAAAGATGTTGAGGATGAACTCTAATCATCACATAACTTCTGACCTATGATTTATGAAAAATCATGAGGATTTCTTCCTTTGGGACATATTTTGAGATTTCGATACACTGGGTTGTGCCTTTGCTGGCGTCTATGGTTAGGGACAACAAGTAGTGGCCACCATGAAGGGATAAGTTTTTTCTGTGGTTGTGGACTTGCCAAACTATTTGGTGGTGTAAGGTAGTTTGTGTAGGGCTATAATCTAGTGGGGCTTCAAGGATTTGGAATTGAAGCCTCAATGCCTTTGTGAGATATGGCTTAGAAAGAGACATATTGAAGTTGGGGAACATGGTAGCAATGACTGTCACTAAGTCCAGTATAATTTCCATGGTTCGAAAGCTTACATGTTGGTACTCTCCAAATCTAGTATCAAGAAGGGAAAGGTGTGCCTTTATTAGCTATCTCTTCCTCCCTTTATCTGTCAAGGCAATTTGAATAGCACTAAAATGGATATGGGTAAGGCTATACCTCTTCTACTGCTGTGGAAAATCTTTCGGTATCTGTAGAGTGATGAACTGTTCAGATAGAGTCGTAAGGACGTACTGATCAAGTTTTTTTCTAGGAAAGTATTCCTTATCTCCTTCTAGATTTCATTCATACAAGGAATCAATTAACAACTCTGGATTACACTTTTTTCTAGAAAAGGCAGAGTATGGGTTTGGTATGGGTAGATATGTATAAGATAGATCTTGTTCTTCTATTAACACATCTACTACATAAAGATAGTCATTCTTTCATGACAAAGTTCTATTGATGGTTGTAGACAAGTGTAATGTTTCCAACGATCTAGAAAAACTAGTCATAGAAAACGTAGACAGTGAAGACTCTGAGACTGACATATTTTTGCATTTTTTAGGCTATAAAGACTGGATGTATTTGTTCTACAGTTCTAAGGAAAATACTCAATAAAATGAAAATCTTTTTGTATTTTACGGACAAGAAGACTCTATATTTGTGCTAAGGATATATGGACAGGATACAACTAATATTTGTTTAGAAATCAAAGGAAAGTAAATACGACTCGATTATGTACAATACGTAGTATACAATAACTGGAAAATGCTGACTCTGATAATGGAAATGAAATTATGACTCAAATATGTACAAGAATTTGGTTGTAAAATTGGAAAGTGTTAATTAGGGATGGATCTAAGAGTAGCATCCAAGGCAGAGAAAAAGTAAAAACAAAAGAAAATAAAAATGTAAAGCTGGCTCACGTGTTTGCAATCAGCAGGGGTAGATGTAAACTCTTGCTTCCTCTCTCTCTTCAGGAGTAGTGATGGCTCTGATACCAAATAGATGGGGCGATAGAGGAGCATGGAGGAAAATAGACTGGGAGACAGAAGGGCACGGAGCACTGCTGGTGAGAGCAGCCAGGTGGATAGCAACAAACTCCTAACATTGCAATATGAAAGGAGATTTCATGATCATGTAGGCGGCATGACATATGAAGTAAAAGCTTCCGTCAACACCACAGACACAGAGACTAACCTTTTTAACAAGATAGATAATTTTCATCCATATAGACGACATGCATTATGGATACGTAGCTTAGTCGTAGGAAAGCTATGGTGTATTGATTAAATGCTTTGAAACAAACTCTGAATGTTCCAATATGAAAGGCAATTTCACAACCATGTAGGCAGCATACCATACAAAGTCAAAGCTTCCGTCAACACCACAGACACAGAGACTAACCTTTTCAACATGATAGATGATTTGTGTCCATATAGGTGGCATGCCATATGAAATCAAAGCATTTAATCGACACACCACATCTTTTCTACGACTGAGCTACTCATCCATAAGGATGACTTACTTTAGCAACAAAGCCTTCACTGCCCTTAATGGGATGGCTTGACTTTGAAATGTCAGCTACACATCCGAATGGTTTGCTTTTGCAATAACGACTTTGCAACACTCAGAGGATTGGTATGACTTTGTCAGTCCTAGAACACATAAAATCCTTTATCTAGTTAGTACACTACTATTTTGTATATGACTAAAATAGGTCTTACAGTGGCTTTCCCTGGCTTGTTGCCCGCAAATATTCATGGAACAAAAGGTTTACTATGGTAGACCTCAGATCTACGTGTTCTTTCTCTGATATAAAATCTTTTCGAAAAGCTATGACATGGACTAAGCCAATTTCATTTCATGTAAATGGAAAGGACTTAGACATCTACGTCCCGAGGACAAATCCAACTTCATTTCATATACATGGAAAGTACCTATAGAGTTCCATGTTTTAGTCATAACAAGTATCTTATCGGAGCATCTCCTTAACCCCCTAATCCGACCTAAAGAGTCTAATTACCCATACCTTTGGAAGAGAGAAAGAAAGAGCAAGAGAATTTAGCCAACAAACATCTTTATTGAAAATAGAGAAACATTACAAGAGATTTATAGGTAGAGAGAATTATGCCCTCTGCCTGAAGGAATAAGATTCCTTTTATAGAAGAAGGAAGCTTACCAGATAAGCTAGAGTATGGATAAGCATAAAATAAAATATTACAATCCTATCCTAACAGCTAAGGGATAGGCATTATTCGTTATAACTGGATAACTCTTATCCTTTTGGAAGGGATAAGATTTATTTGTTATGACTAGAGAAGACTTATATTTATTCACATGGTGTCCTACTAAATTTTGGGGGGCTAAATAAAAAACAATACACACTATGTTGTTGGCATGTGCAAGCAAGGGATTCAGCAGCTTGTAAGCAGGTGGATCAACAGCTTTACAAGCATCTTGTAAGCAGAGGGATAAGCTCTTTGTCTTCAAAGTAGTTGAGTCAGCAGCTTTAGGACAAAAACCCATCTGAAAAGGTAACCCACTAAGGAGGGTTTCCTTGAAGACGAGGGTAACCCACTAGAAAGGGTAACCCACTGGCGAGGGTAATCCATCTGATAGGGTTTCCTTGGTGAGGAGGGTAACCCACTGGGAAAAGTAACCCACTAGAGAGGGTAACCCACTAGAAAGGGTAACTCACTGGAGAGGGTAACTTCTTGCACATGTCATCTGACATCATCTTTCAGGCAGTGTTAAATGCTATCATTAGCGATGAGATTGTGTATCCTTCTTCCATCAACCAATCTACATCGTGCTTCTTCTCGAGGCATTCTTGGCCTTCCAATCTTTGCTTCATCGATCTGGTGAAGTAACTCTTTCTGAATAATGAATCTTTTCATTCCTGTTGGGGAGCTTTCAACCTTATGTTTTTTATGGAGTTGGTGACTTTATCCCTCATAATTTCATACTGTTGCTGATATTCTTTTGCTACTCATTGGACTTTATCCTAGTATGGATGATTATCGGAGTAGTTCTACTTTCCCCATTCCTTTGGCCAGATTTCTTTTAGAATGCATCTATTTAGCTGGAAAATAAAGCATTATGCTTCATAGTATTTATCTTCCAAAAAGAGTATAGACACAAAAAATCTCTAGAGGAGTGAAATTTCCAATTAAGCTTGGACGTCATAGCCTGTGATCCCTATAGGCTGATGAAATATGAAGACTATTTCACCATAAGAATCCTTGAAGCATCGAATCTAGTGTCCTCGTGGCTTGAACCATAACATAAATTTCTTTAGAGCAGGCTGGATTCAATACAAATGCCTGAAGGCATCACACTTGAACTCCATTTGAATGTAATGCTTGTGGAACAGATACCAGAATAGCCTAAGGAGTTTTTACGTAAAGTCATTGGCTAGTGCAATGAATACATGGATAAAAGGGTACTCCAGGTGCACTTCAAACGGCTTCAGGATGGATTCGCCATACTTTATAAATGCTTAAAGCTCATAGAGGGTCCTTCTTTCTTGGAGGATGGATGGATTGAAGGGATCCACGTACTGGTTGAACAGATATAGAGGGTAATCTATTAAAACAAAATATTGTGATCCCCTCGTGTTGAGCATAAGGATTTGAATAGCCTGGCACTGGTTGTCTTTTCCATTGCTGGATATAAGGTAGAGATCATCGGCATAGATGTCGACTCATTCTTCATATACATCTATGGAGAAGAGATATCCTCTATCTATTTTTCTTCCAGTGAGAAGACCGATCCAAGGTCATTCTCTTTTCTGAGATAAATTTCTGCATGATCAACTATTTCTTCAAAGAGGTGGATAGAGTCCTTCAATTTATTAGCCTAAGGATAGTTTTTGGCGAAGTGGCAAAGATTTATGCTGATAAAGCAACCATCATTCTTCTTCGTGTAATTTTTTGGGCTTATTTATCTAAAATACCTGGTTTGCCCGATAACCATGCTCCTATCATTGAGAGGCCCTGGCAGTTTGAACCTTTTGAACAACAATTGCCTTTTTGATCTCGTTTTGTAGCTAGGGCAAAAAAAAGTAGGACTTGGTAATAAGGTAATTCTTATTTCAAGATCGATCAAGGGATGGATTATTCTAGACAATCTACTTCAGTATAAACCTTTTTGTGCATATGCTTTCCAAAGATTGGAAGATGGCTTGCCGAATGTAGCATATCTGTGGAAAGGTTATGGATTTGAATTTCTCCTCATAATCGTCATCGTATGGCCTACTAGCATATTTGGCAGTGATGATACAAAGGCTTGATTCGGGATGGGATCTTTACCCAACTCAAAGTAGATCTTTACCATCTTCTGGAAGTGGATATCCATGACATTTTTGTCAAATGATAGGCACTTCATCTCTAAGACCTGTCACCAGAGCTTTTTTTGTATCTAGATTGCATCTTTATATAATACCTCATGCAGGATCCTGATGTTGAAGGCAAAGTCCCCGGACGTCAGATAGGTGTTCTTATTAGAAAAATGAAGAGCATTCCAACAATCTCTGAGTATGCTAGAGAATCTGGATGAGAATTCTAAGAGTATCATGTAGTTCTCCTGCTTAGCCAGATTCTTCGTTCCCATCTAAGTGTAAAAGTCTTGGATCTACTGGGGCCAGGCTAAAATCTTGATGTCATTGAGAGTGAAGGTGTGAAACTTGATTCCCATGGTTTTTCTTTCTATTGTACCTGGATCTAGCCTTCTTTCTAGGATTAGGTCATCCATCATCCCATCTTGGTCATCGACAACTTCAGAGATGTCTTGTTCCTTGGAATAGTCCATGTATATTATTGGATAGTTTTCTTCTGGAGATTTAATTGAGGATTCAGGAGAGTCTTCAATATATTCTCATGAATTGATAGACTTCTCGCTATCTTCCATGTATTCATCGACTAAAATGTTATCACCGGTGTCAGAGTCTGCCCCTGCTTCAGAAGTATCTTCTTCTCTTGAAGCGGGACAAATGGGATCAACATCATGGATCTGTTCATTGCACTTCAAAGATTCTTTAACTGGATCAAGGACTCTTGTGGCTTGTGGATTTGAAATGACATCATCATTAATGTTCAAGCCATATAGATTCGGGATGAGCTGGTCTGGATCACGATGGGACGATAACTACTTATGATTGAGAAGGCCATCATTCACAAGGTGTTCCATTCTCTATCTTTGTATGGCACTTCTATCTTGTGTATTATCAAATTGTCATCTGGGAAGGTGATGTTGTAGTCTGAGATCATTATGGTCCCTTTGTTTGTGTCGGATTCCATTTTCCTCTTGGATTACTTTTGAGGTTAATCGACTTTTCTTTTGGCAGCAATGGCATCTTTTCTTTCCCATACATTCTTAGTAATGGCAAACTCCTTTTCATCTTGAGAACCTAGGTATATTACCATATAGGAGCTTGAAGTAGGAGTGGGAAATATTTGGCTCATTTTTGGCGGAGAGTATGTATGTAGTGACACAGGGAACAAGGTTGGCTTTGGTATTGAACTATGGGTTCTCTGGGGATAAAACCCACCGCGTTTTAGCTTCTGGATTTGTTCTTTCAAAGAAGCCATTTCCTTCTACTGTTGGTCAAAGAAATGAGATAGTTAAGTGCCCGGCGGATATATATCATACTGCATAAATTGGAGCTTGAGTTCCAACTGGCGGATGAGTCTATCATGCTGAGTGGATCTTTGTTATGCTCTTTTGTTCATTTATTCAACTTTTATTGCCAACTTATTATGAGAGTGAGCAATATTCTTCAAGACTTGGTTGATGTTGGATAGCATAATATATTGGTACATGGAATTTTTAGATTGCTAATTGAGTGTTGCTGAGAGGTATCTTCTCTTTGGATGGCAGGATATTAGTTTTAGCTGGTATTTTTGGAGCGTGGCTTATGTTATCCTTTTTGAAGGGTTTGTTTGGTAGGAAATCATCGGAGTAACCGTTGCCAGTGTGAGAAATCATGAACAGTTTGGGTGCAGGCTATTTTTCTTTAGTTCTGGTAGGTTTAGTTTTTAGTGGAGTGGGTGAGGTATCTCCTTGACACATGTGGTGTTTACAATTCGACTTCTACGAATAGTGTTTAAAGAAAGGACATTTGCGCCACATAGTATATCAGCCGTCATGATTGAAGCAGTGTATCCAATCAGGATCTTCCATACAGCTGTTTAGGAACCAATATACAAACTTTGGGTCGTCTACCAGTAGAAGGTCATCGAAGGGTTTGTACATGTGGATTGAGAAGATATTTTTGGGAAGCTTTTTTAGGTGTGAGTGGTTGAAACTAATCGTGATGGTATTGTTGCTCCTTCTGGCAAAGATTGGCTCCATGGACTGGAGAGATTGAGGATGGTTTCTCAACTTCTCATAGTTTATGACCCATGAGTCTAGGATTACTTTCACAAGTTAATCTCTGGGGGATCTGCCTTGGGATCTGATTACACTGAGTGGTTCGATTAGGGGCATCTATGTTCAAGAGCAAAACATCATCGCCTCCTAGAAGGGATAGACCATAGCATGATTCTGAACTCGCCAAGCTACCTGATAGTGGAGAATTTCCTGGATGGCATCTCTAACTTGTGGAGCTCTAAGAATATGGACCTGGATCTTCAACAGCTCTGTTAGATATGGATCAGAGAGGGACATGTTGAAGTTGGGGAATATAGTGAAAAATACTGTCCTGATATTTCGTATGAATTCTAAAGTTCTCAAGTTGGCATATTGGTAGTCTTTGTACCTGATATCTAGGAGTGAAATACGTGCCACTAAGGTCTGGCCTTTTCTTCCATGATATGACAACGCAACCCAACAGAACCAAAGTGGATATGGGTGAAGCCTTGGTTTCTCCATTTTTATGGAAAATCTTCCCACATCTGTAGAGTGATAAACTGTTCCTCCTAAGTTGCAAGAATAGGATACTGTTCTAGTTTTGAGGCAACAGCATAATCTTTAACTCATTATAGTCTTTGTTGTACCAAGGAATAGATCTCCAGCCATATGTTACATGCCTTCTTTGCAATGGCAGAGTAAGGGTTTAACAGAGGTAGATGTGTTGAAGATATCTTCTGTTCTGGTGGTAACACATCTACTTCATATAGGTAGTCAATTTTACATGACAAAGTTTTGGTAATAATAGGAGACATATTTACCCGAGCTAGAGATTTACAGGAACTGGACATATTAGAAGAAGAAGACAAATTTTAGTATTTTCTGACTGTAAAGACTCAATGTATTTGTTCTAAGGTTCTATGGAAAAGACTCAATAAACAAAAAATCTTTTTGGGTTTTATGGACTGACTCAATATATTTGTGCTAAAGATCTAAGGACGAAACAACACAATTATTATTTGTTCTAAAATCAAAGGAAAGTAACTACGACTCGATTATGTACAAGACGCAATATACAATAATTGGAAAACATTGACTCTGATAATGGAAATGAAACTATGACTCAAATATGAACAAGACTTTGGTTGTAAATTTGGAAAGGAATAATTAGGGATAGATCTAAGAGTAGCAGCTAATACAGAGCAAGAGAAAATAAAAGTGTAAAGTTGGCTGACGTATTTGCAATCAGCAGAGGTGGATGCAAACTCCTGCTTCCTCTCTCCCTTTGGGAGTGGGGATGGCTCTGATACAAAATAGATGGGGAGACAGAGGGGCATGGAGGACTACTAGTGAGAGAAACCAGACGGCTAGCAATAGACTCTGAACTTTCCAACATAAAAGGTGGTTTAACGACTATATAGGCGGCATGCCATATGAAGTCAAAGCTTCTGTCAACACCACAGACACAAAGACTAACCTTTCTAAGATGACAAACAATTCATGTCCATATAGGCGGTATGCCATACACAATCAAATCTTTTAATCTATGCACCACAACTTTCCTACAACTGAGCTACTCATCCATAAGGACGACGGTATTTAGCAAGAAAGCCTTCACAACCCTTAACGTGATGGATTGACTTTGAAATGTCAGCTACACATCCGGATGGTTTTACTTTGCAACAAAGACTTTGCAACCCTCAGAGAGTCGGAATGACTTTGCCAATCTTAGAACATATAAAATACTTTGTCTCTTTATTACAATACTATTTTGTATAAGACTAAAATGGGTATTACAGTGGCTCTCCCTGGCCTATTCCCTTCAAACATCTGCAGAACAAAAGATGTACTAAGGCAGACCCAGATCTGTATGTTTTTTCTCAGATATCAAATCTTTTTGGAAAGCTATTATATAGAATAAGACAATTTTGTTTCACATACATGGAAAGGACTTAGACATCAACATCCTATGGACAAAGTCAACTTCGTTTCATATACATAGAAAGTACCTTCAGAGTTCTATGTTGCAGTCGTAAAAAGTACTTCGCCAAAGTATTTACTTACCCCCTACTCCTACCTAAAGGATCAAAGTACCTATCCCTTTGGAAGAGAGAAAGCAAGAGAAGGAGATTTTATCCAACAAACATCTTTATTGAAAACAAAGAAACTTTACAAGAGGTTTTTAGGTAGAGAGAATCATGACCTCGGCCTAAAGGCCTAGGATTTATTTTATAGGAGAAGGAAGCTTACTACATAAGATTTACTATGGATAAACATAAAATAAAATATTACAATCCGATCCTAGCAGCTAAGGGAAAGGCATTATCCGTTATAACTGGATAATTTTTATAATTTTGAAAGGGATAGTATTTATCTTTTATGACTAGATAAGACTTATCTTTATTCATACCGGGCCCTACTAACATGTAGAGGGCCAAATAAAAAACAAAACACACTATGTTGTTGGCATGTGACAGTATGTGTAAGCAGGTGAGTCGACAACTTGCAAGGAGGGTAATCCATCTGACAAGGTTTCCTTGGAAAAAAGGGTAACTCACTAGGAAGGGTAACCCACTAGAGAGGGTAACCCAATGGAAAGGTTAACTCATAGGAGAGGGTAACTTCTTGCATATGTCATCTGATGTCATCTTTCCAACAGTAGTGTTGGATGGTGCCGGCGAAAGTGAGCTCGCATATCCTTCTTCCATCCACCAATCTACGTCGTGCTTGATGAGTGGGCGCATGAGTTTGATGGTCAACATTGTTTTCTTTTTCTCTTTCTCTAAGCAGTTTTTAGAAGAGAATTCCTCTAGCCTTGACAGAAAGTCCGCTAAGATATTCTTCTTTCCCAAGATGTGTTTCACTCAAATTTTGTAGGGAGAAAACCATTGAGACCATTTGAGAATTTATGGATTTGGGATGATCTTTGGATTCAGATGGAGCATTCTAGGAAAATCCCGCATATCCATCTCAATCTGAAATTCAGTGTGAATAACAAAGAAGTTAAACTTCTTGATTTCATTCTTCACAGCAAGAATTTCCTTGAAGGTGAAATGATAATGTTGTTCTGCCTCTTTGAGCTTTCCACTTGCATGTCCACACATCTTTCGCTGACCGTCTTTTTCTTTTAGGAGAATTTCACTTCAATAGTCAATGCTAGCATTGGTCTGTAGTATCATTTGTCTGTATGATGGAATATAGAGTGTCTTGACCTTGCTGAATATTTTTTTTATTTTTTGAACTGCATCATCCTACTCTTTTACCCAGGCTAGAGCATTTTTCTTGAGCATTTTTGTGATCGAGGAGATGCATACAGAGACGTCAGGGGTGAAGTCTCTCACATAATTAATTACACTAAGAAATTGCTGGAGCTACTTTACTAAGAAGTTGGTATCTCAAAACTTGAGCAATTCTTGGCATATGTGCGGTCCTGGAGTGTAAGACCCGCGGACAAAGTGCATTCCTAAGAAATCAATCTCATCTTTTACTAGGGACATCTTCTTTTCCAAGAGCATAATTCTATGCTGCTTCACTAGGTCATGGAACTGAGGGGAAGGCTCAGGTGTTCCTCCAAAGTGTTGCTAAAGAGCAGTATTTTATTGATGTAGACCAATGATGTATGGAGGATAGGCTAGAATATTTTAATAATGGCCTTTTGGAAGAGTGAAGGGGAAGGTTTGATCCCAAATGGCATAACTTTCCACTGATAGTGGTGATCAGGTATGCAGAAAGCCATTTTGGCCCTGTCTTATGGGTGTATGCCTAGCTTCCAGAATCTGGATTTAAGGTCGAATTTGGAAAAGTAGGTAGATTTTGCTAAGTGCAAAAACAGGGTCATATTATTTAGAATGAGGAACTTATCATAGAGAAAGAAATGGTTTAGGGTTGGTAATTTATGACTAGATAGAGTTTTACCCTTGTCTATTCAGTGTGCTAGTTGACATAGAATGCTTCACAAGTCTACTGGGAATCTGATGGCTCGATGAGCCCAAACTCCATAAGTTTAGAACATTCCTTCTTTGCAAGCTGAAGATGTTCGGGATTCATACCAGAATGACTTGCCTTTGTAGGGTTGATATTTTCACTCCTTTTGAATAAAAGTCTAATGAAGAATTCTTGATTATGCCACAGGGATGTTTAATCTTCTTGAGGAACTCTCTGTGGGATTCAGTACAAGATTCCTCTATCAACAAATTCTCCATCTTCTTTACTGGGTCTTTGTCAAGAATATGGAACAACATTGGTATGGTGGAATATTTCCTGAATCAGCCCATAAAGGTTATACCTTCTATCATAATAAGGAGACAATTCTTTAGCTATCTGTAGATATCAAAACAAATGATCAGATCCTTTTCTGGTATGTTGGAGACAAAAAGCTTTGTTCTGTAGAGTATGCCTGGGAAGAATTCAATAATTACTGGCTGCCTCATGATCAACTCAGTTGTGAGGACTCCTCCTTTTAATGCTGTGCAAAATATTTTGAAGTGAGGAACCTAGTGATCATCAGGGATAATGTCGGGATTTAGTATTAAGGCAGCTGCATCAGTGTCCATAAAGGAGATGACTTGAAGGGGCTTGTCCCAACTTGGTGGATATATTCTCCAGGTAGTCATCAATAATAAGGGGTCGAGGTTGGCCATCAATGAAGAGGAATGGAAATTCCTCGGACGCTCTTGCGTCTGTGTTGCAAACAGATTTAGGAATGCTTTCTGAATTGGTATGAAGGACTTCGTCTTCGATTGGGAACCTGTTAGTCTACATCTTTTCTTCTAAGGATTAAGCCTCCCTATTTTCCTTCTGGCACTTAGGACACGTATTTTCCAAGTGTCCTTAGTTATAGAAAATGAAGCACTTAGCCTTTTCTGGATCCTTCTTTCTATGGAATTTGGCATTGTCTCTAGACATCTGCTCCTTATTCAGCGTTTTTTTCTTTCTGGCCCGCCTTTACTACATATACCTTTTGTGCCTTGCCTGATATTTTGAGAGCTGGAAAGACCCGTCTGGCTTAGTATCTGCATTGGTAGGAGTCACGCCAGTAGCTTCATCAGCTTCTACAAGAAGAACAGGATCTGGATTAGGATTATAGTTTGAGATCATCATGTTGGCTAGATTGGCTTACTGGGGGTTTCGTTTCTCTTCTTCGACCTCTGGGTCAATGTCTTTAATGGCCTCAAGGACATCCAAATGTTCCTCAAAAGGGTCATACTGGAAAGGTTGAGGAGTGTAACTTCTTGTTTCTGCTGGATTAAAATCCTTGGTGACCTGTTCTGGAATAGGGGGTGACAGCACCCAAGTGCACACGTAAGTGTACATTGTCTTATCAAGACATACAGTGGCCTTCAATAAAGCTGAATATCAATCCCACAGAGACTTGATTTAATAACGATTCAATTCTAGTTTAACTTCTAAGATTAATTTGATGCAAAGGTAACCTAAAAGAGTTTGGAATATTATAAATTAAAACTAAAGTAATAATATATAAATAAAAGTACTTAAAACAATCAATGGAGTAAAACCAGGATTAAAGAACTTCGAACAATCGTACTACGTTATTGAATTTCATTTAATAACTTGCTTATCTTGTTATTGAATTTCATTCGTTAACTTACTTATCTTGGTTGTTGATTCGTAGGCTTAATTGCATGATCATGGTTTCCCAACCTCTAATCTTTTACCTAATATAGACATTACAATAACATCATTGCGCGGAGATGTAATAATCTAATTAAGTTAATTAAAGCTATCATCCTACGTTTGAATCAAGTGTGACATCTAAGTACTTCCCTGTCCTAGATGCTAAGTTCAATTCTTTATTTTATACAATAATAAAAATCCAAAATTTGTTTATTCCCATTTTCTATGTCGTTATTCCCTCTCCCGAGATCAAAAGATTGACAATATATGTATTTTATGGGTGATCAATCCATAAAATAATTAAAACTAGAATAAAAGAACAACAAAATATGATAAGCAAATCCAATGAAATTAATCCAAAACAATAGTTGTTATGTTCTTGGCTTTAACCCCAGAGAGAGAGAGATTTTAGCCGACAATATTCATAATCATGATCAAATTAATTAAATTCATGATATTATAATTAACAACCAAATAAAAATTAATAAAACCTAATAAAGTGTGCAGCCACCGCTAATTTCGTCTAAACCTTGTTCAATTTTGCTCCTAGGTGTCCTCCCAAAAATAATCCCCAAATTGTCTATGTATTATAGGTATATATAGTATTTTATTCCTAATCACAATCCTTTTGGGATTAAGGAATGCATGAAATTCCACATATTCCCACAAGATTTCCATATTACTACTAATTATATGTACCAATTTTCTCTCTGTGTCGGCAAAGTTATATTTGGCTGTGCATGTACAACCATCATGATGTGATGCTGATCGCTATGACAGGAATTACATGACACATTGATGATCGCGTCACTTGGTGTGGAAGAATTGACGCAACGCATCGAGATCGGTTCGGCTCACAGGAATTAGCCTTTAAAATTCTGGTTAAGTGTTGAACGGCCCTCATTTTTCCCATGCCTTTTGTGGTGTATTTCCAATGAAATGAAATCCTTTTTATCATAAATATATCACTGTATTCATCTCCAAAATCCTCCTACAATATCACACACCACATATTATAGATCAAAACAACACAATATCCTCAATGATAAATCAAAACACAAGCTAAAATAAGGCTAATTCGCAATGATCTTCACTTTTATGTTCCAAGTCTTGATTTAATTAAATTTAGCTTTGAACATTACAAAAAATTTATTCCACATATAATTACACATTTAAAATATTTGGACTAAATTAAACACATTAGAATCCAATGAAGCCAACTCGACACACACCTAGCTAAAGCTAGTATAACTAGTTTTCCGGGTTGAACTTTAACTGACTCAATTAAGTACAAACTTTCTTGGAAACACTTTGAAAATTTTAATCATGCACTTGGGCACTTAAATTATTATTTATATCAAATATTAACACGTTAAGTACACGAATTTCTCTCAAAATAAGGTGAAATAAACTAGGATAATGACACCGAAGTGTATAAAACCACCTCAGATCATCACCCCACACTTAAACCCTTGTTCGTCTCGAAAAACTCCTTACTCTAATCACAAAAATCTGAGGTGACTCTACACTTCTACTAAAACAAAGACACTCAAGCTAGTACTACAATGACTACACGGAATACAAGTTTCTATGTAAAGCACATTATTTACACAGTTGATAGATAATGAGCTCCACTCCAAAACATTCTAGCCTCAATAATTGACTCACCTAAGTGGAAAACTCATGCTTATCATTTAATCAAGGACATCATACAAATCACCCACATTCATCAAACATGTGCCCTTCACAACAAGAGAGTTACCCATAATCACTCACAATAATGCAATTTATAACATAATGGGTACAAAAATCAGATTACACTCACTCTTACAAAGAATTCACAAGTTACACACAATAACCCATAGGCTTGCCCTTAGTTTAGTACTCCACTAATATTAGAATGATGAACTTAGGATCAAATAGGTCTTTTCTGGGTTGTAATGTAGGCTAAGGGTCGGGTAGGAACTATTTGGGAATAGTGAATAACCTCTCTAAGAGATTTAATACACTATATTTACATTTAAAACCAATCTCCAACAACTAATTTACACCATTTTTCATCCACTATCACCTTTATTTTTACCCATCTCTTTTAAGCATTTTCACAAACACATGGTGGGCACATTGTTTATTCCTTCAAGATTCAATTTTTCTCATTTTCTACAATCATTGAATATTTCTAACACCATTTATATCACTCCTAACCACCACAAATCAAATATAAACACCAATACCTATTACCTTGGGGCATCAATTTCACCTTTTTCTTTTTCTATTTCTCAAACTCCTTAATAAATTAATTTTTCATTAAAGCACTTAGGAGCTTTTTGGATAAAATTATGGTCTATCAAATAAGGGGATTAGGCTACTTTTGCGGTTACCAAAGAAAAGGTTAAAGGCTCAATGGGGGTTTACAAATATTATGCACAAAGGGTAGGACAAATAAAAGGTATAAAACAAGGCTATCAAAGAAATGCCTATATCATCTCCTAAACCTATACTCTTTATTTCACTTTACACACACAACGGGCAAGTTCTAGATATCATATTCAACAAGGAATATACAAAACCTCACACACATATGCCAAATGCTCGACTCACATCGGATTATCATAGACTTCCAACCAAACAATAACATGAATTCAAATTTAAGCCAAAAAGTACAAGAGTCATAATTAAGAGCCTAAGAGTCTCAAAAATAGCAATTCACTCATTCAAAATGCTTTTGTGAAACAAAACACTTGCATAATGTAATAAAAAATAGCATCAACAAGAATATCTCACCCCAAAATTTTTTAAATTGAGATAAAATTTAGGAATTTTCCCACCTCACACTTAAAAACCTACTTTATTCCCAAAGTGAATTTAAAAGCAAGAGATAAAAATGATCCTTGAGGCCTCTAGGCCTAGTTAGTAGCATATTTTTTGCATAAAGGAGGCCTGTGGAACCCCCTCCCCCCCACTCTATTTTTACCATGCTCTGTAGCTCAGGTTTCCAGAACTCAGACTTTCCATTAACCTGTGACTCAATAAAAAACAAAAACTGCATGAAATAAAAACAAAAAACTAAAAACAAAATATACCTAATTAACTTGGGTTGCCTCCTAAGCAGTTCCTGATTTAGTATCGCGGCACAACCCAGCTCAACTCAACCAAATTCCTTTATCTTTTTCCTCACACTTGGAGGCCATCTTCTTATTCTATTCACCTCTCTTGGGTGTGAATTTTCAAGAAAAGCAGATTCCTCAACTTTAGCCTTTTCAGGCTCATTAATTAGAATCAAATTAGGCTTAGGTGGTAGAAGTTTAGGCTGCTGAATTAGGTAGTCCAAAGAGGTTTTTGGTGGAATAACCACCCCACACCTATCCACTTCAATCACATTGATCATATATAAATATTTAATTGGGACGTTAGTGTGGGTGCTTTGTATACATCAAATACTACCTCTTTATCCTCTACCCTTATTTTGAGCGTGCCTTCTTTAATATCAATCAACGCTCCCTCAGTTGCTAAGAATGGATGCGTCAATATGATTGGTACATGTTCGTTTGCCTCAAAATCAAGAACAATAAAGTCAGCAGGAATAACAAATTTACCAACCTTTATGAGGGAAGGGTAATGGAAGTGTCTTCTACATTTTTGGTTCAATAACTGTAGTTTTCAAGTGCTCAGACTTCCTTGAATTATCAACAACTTCTTTGGGAACATGTTGGATCACTACCTCAGTATCTATCTCCTTTTTTGCCTTTAGAGGTTCTTCCGAAAGCTCTTTACCACTCCTCAAGGTGATTTTCCTAACTTGCTTTGGATTTTTTATATCTGCTGGCAGACCACCTTGAGTCCTAGTATTCAATACTTATTGCAACTTCCCAATTGAAAATCTAAGCTTCTCTAGGCCACTTGTGAATTTTTTATGTCTGCAATCAACTATGCTTGATTAGCCAAAAGCTTCTTCAACATCTCTTCCATGTTGCTAGTTGACTGATTCCCTTGTGCCTGTGGTTGCTGAATTTGTTGTTATTGTGCATTCCAAGGCTGAGTTTACCACTTCATGTTATAGGCATTAACATAATTTGTCCTTTGAGAATTACCCACATACATCACTGATTTTGGATTTGAAGCACACATAGAAGCTACATGGCCGCTATTCCCATAGATTTTACACCAACCTACAGCTTGTTAGATGGCATTGACTGTGGCTGCAGGTTGTGGAGCTCCCAATTTCAGGCTGCCGAACTGAGTGTTTATCATATTCTATAATGGTGCAACTTGAGCTGATAAGGCAGTGAACTGGTCTACCTCCAATAACCCATAATTCTTTTCGTGAAACTTCTAGAATTTGAATTCTATCCGAGATTTCCTTATGCTATGTGGTTCAACAATGTCTATAGCTCATCATAAGTCAACTCCAGCACTAACCACCTACGACTGAATCTAGCAAAATCTTTGTATTTTGATCAAGTGCTTCTACAAAAGTATGAGCAAGTACCTCATTGGATTATTGGTGATGTGGACAATCCTGAAGAAGGGCCTTCTAGAGTTCCCAAGCGTAATATTAATTTTCATTAGGCTTCTGGTTAAAGGTCACTATCTCACTGCAAAGTCTCGCATTCTATCCTGATGGAAAGAATATAATGAGAAACTTTCTGGATAAGTCATCCCATGATATGGTTGAATTGGCCAGTTCTGCATTCAGCCACCTTTTAGCTTCCCCCAACATTGAATGGGGAAAAAGTGTCATCCTCACATAATCTGTACTCACCCTAGTTAGAATGAATGTGTCAGTAAGCTCAATAAAAGTTACAAGTGGACTTGTGTATCCTTGTGTAAAAGCCTTTCAAATTGTCCACTGCTAATGAGAAGCTGCGCCATAGTGTGCTTTAACTCGAAATTCCCCCCTGCAGCCAGTCTTTGAATTGGGGAAGTCAAGTTCGTCGTAAGTGAGACTTCCACTTCCCTAACTGTCCTGCGTACTTGTTGTTCTGTAGCCATTATAGCAGGATCTACTTGGTATTCTTCAATTTACAGAAATTAGGGGAGACGAATTGCGTCTCTCCTTCGCTAATAGAAGTGTTGTTTAGGTTTGGGGCTTGGTTCAACAAAATACCTATCCCTTTACAGCTTCCTAATCTTATAACTATTTCCTGCAATCACAAAACAAAGACCAAGTATAAAAACACCAAATAAATCTAAAAGTAGACCCCAGAAATGACGCCAAAAAGTTAAGAGCTCCTAAGCACACATGCAAGTGTACGTGGTCTTATCAAGTAGTATAGTGGCCTTCAAGAAAGACAAATATCGATTCTACAGAGAGTTGATTTAACAACGATTCAATTCTAGTTTAACTTCTAAGATTAATTTGATGCAAAGGTAACCAAAAGGAGTATTGAATATTATAAATTAAAACTAAAGTAAAAATGCATAAATAAAAGTACTTAAAACAATCAATGGAGTAAAGACCAAGGTTAAAGAACTTCGAACAATCGTACTATGTTATTGAATTTCATTCGTTAACTTGCTTATCTGAAATGTTGATTCGTAGGGTTAATTGCATGATCATGGTTTCCCAACCTCTAATTTTTTTTCCTAATATGGACATTACAACTACATATTTGAGAGGGGGATATAATAATCCAATTAATTTAATTAAAGCTATCATCCTATGTTTGAATCAAGTAAGCCATCTAAGTACATCCCTGTCCTAGACGCTAAGTTCAATTCTTTATTTTATAAAAGAATAAAAGCCCAAACTTTGTTTATTCCTATATTTTATATCCCTATTACCTCTCCTGAGATTAAAAGGTTGAAAATATATTTATTTTATGGGTGATAAATCCATAAAATAATTAAAAAAAGAATAAACAAACAACCAAATATGATAAGCAAATCCAACGAAATTAATCCAAAACATAGTAATCATGTTCTTGGCTTTAACCCCGGAGAGGGGTTTTTAGACAATAATATTCATAATCATGATACAATTAATTGAATAAATGATATGATAATTAACAACTAAATAAAAAATTAATAAAACCTAATAAAGTATACAGCCACCGCTAATTTCGTCCAAACCGTGTTCAATTTTGTTCCCAGGTATCCACCCATAAAATAATCCCCTAATTATCCATGTATTATGGGTATATATAATATTTTATTCCTAATCAAAATCCTTGTGGGATTAAGGAATGCACGAGATCCCATATATTCCCACAAGTTTCCCATATTACTATTAATTGTGTGTGCTAATTCTCTCTCCGTGTTGGCAAAGTTATATTTGGCTGTGCATGTACAATCATCGCGATGCGATTCTGATTGCTTTGAAAGGAATGATGCGATGTATCAATTATCATGATTTTGTATGTTGCATAATTGATTCAATGCATCGAGATCGTATCAGCTCACTGTAATTAGCCTCTAAAATTCTTGTTAAGTGTTGAACATTCCTCCTTTTTTCCATGCCTTTTATGGTGTATTTCAAATGAATTTCAAGGATTTTTATCATCAATATGTCACCGTATTCAGATATCAAAGACTCATACAATATCACACACCACATATTACAGATCAAAACAACACAATATCCTCCATGATAAATCAAAACACGAGCTAAAATAAGGCTAATTCGCAATAATCTTCAGTTTTATGTTGTGACTCTTAACTTAATTAAATTAAGCTTTGCACATTAAAAATAAGTTATTCCACATATAATTACACATTTAAAACATTTGTACTAAATTAAACAGATTAGAATCCAACGAAGCCAACTAGACACACACCTAGCTCAAGCTAGTAAAACTAGTTTTTCGGGTTGAACTCAAAATGACTCAATTAAGTACGAACCTGTTTGGAAATACTTTGAACATTGTAATCAAGAACTTGGACACTTAAATTCCTTTTTATATCAACTATGAACACATTAATAACACGAATTTCTTTCAAAACAAGGCAAAATAAACTAGAATAATAACACCGAAGTGTATAAAACCACCTCAGATTAAGGGGATCATTAGTCCACAAGATTTCTAGAGATGAATGATCTCCATTAAGGAGGCTATTATCGATGTCATCCAAGTACTCATCATGTGTCACCTCACCTGGGATCTGTAGGTCACCTTCTAGGACTATAGCATCTAATTCCTTGAAGATGTTATCTTGCGGGAGAGCGATAGCCATTTAGTTCATCATATTAGCAATATGCGGGGCCTTTATCCTTTTATCTTGTACTTCATTTTTCTCGTAGTCTAACATGACCTCTTTCCTTTTTTCTTGAGCATATGGAAAGGTCAGATCTTTTCTCATCTTCTTGAGTCAAACTAAGAAGCTCGAAGGTGGATGAGCTTGATGGAGATGTGTAAAAGGGCTGTTGTATCCTTTGTGGTGATATGGGACGTATGACATATGTTGGGATATTTTACGGGTTTATGCTGCCATACCTCAATAAAGTAATCTATTTTTCAATTAATGCTATTTTTCTTCTTTGATGATTAATGAAGGATAGTACCGAGGTGTCTAGAGGACATGTGGCTGACTAGATAGACTATCTCATTTCTTCTATTACCTCTATGAGTGTGGCATGGATCGAATCCTAATATTTATCATCATCACCTTTTGTCCTGGTTGTGTCACAATGTGCACAACTGCAATTGCTGACCCACAGATAATGTCCCGTGAAAGGATATTTGAACCAGTGTACTTTTCATCCCTCATGATTGAACTGTTGGATCCAACCATTATCTCTTATTATTCTTTCGAATGAGTGTGAGACATATACCGGGTCTGAGATTTTATCCTTTAGATATGTATTAGTGGGGATGACTATGTGAATAGGGAAAAATATCTAGCGAGGGATCACTTCAAATAAGGTTCGGAGATATTGAGAATAAAATCTCAACTTTTTATAATAGTTGACACATGAATATGAAGTGATTTTGAGCAGCTCTTTCGTATACACTTAATTGGATATTTGTACACCGATGGTGGTTCTTTGAGCCGTATTTATGACTAAGGAAAAGGAGGTTTGGTTTCCTGGCATGGACAGAGTGTCCTCATAGTTTTACACTTTCCAAGATGATTGGTAATGTATGGTTGGGTATAAGCTAGCATCTAGTGTTTCCAGGATTTGGACTTGGATTTTTAATGCCCGTTAAGTTTGGAATAGAAATGGACATGGTAAGGTTTGGAAATAGATTAAAAACAAGTCTCTCAGCATCCAGGATAACATGTAGGGTACCCAAATTTGCATGATAGCATTTGAGAAATCTCATATTAAGAAGAGAAATACATGCCTTTATTGGTTCTCCTTTTCTTCCAAGATGCATGAATCCAACACGAACATCACCAAAATAGATATAGGTACAACCATGGTCTCTCCACTCTTGTGGTAAGGCTTTGGGCATTTACAAAGTGATGAAATTGTCATCTAGATTCGTAAGGACATGTTGGTCAAGAGTTATGGCAGCAAAGTATTCCTTAACTAATTTTGACCTATTATGATGTAGAGAATCAATCTGTATACATGGATTACATGCTTTCTTGACAAAGGCAGGGTAAGGGTTAGATAAAAATATATATATGGAGTATAAATCTTGTTCAGGCTGTAGCACCTCTACTTCAAGGAGATTGTCATATTTGCATGACAAAGTCTTGCGAGGGGTTGGAAACATGGATAGCTGAGAAAGGAACTGGTACGGATAAAAAAAATTAGAAGAAACTTTAGAGAAAGATATATTTTTGTATTTTCTAGACTATAAAGACTCAATGTATTTATTCTAAGGTTCTATGGAAATGACTTAATAAAATGAAAATCTTTTTGTGTTTTTATGGATAATATTTATGCTAAGGATCTATGGATAGGACACAACTATTATTTGTTCTAAAATGTAATAAAAGTAACTATGACTCGATTATCTACAAGATACAGTATACAATAATTGGAAAAAACTGACTCTGATAATAGAAATGAAACTTTGACTCAAATATGTACAAGACTTTGGTTGTAAAACTGGAAAGGGACAATTAGGGATGAATCTAAGAGTAGCGGCTAAGATAGAGAAAAAGAAAATAAAAATGTAAAGCTGGATCACGTGTTTGCAATCAGCAGAGGTGGATTTAAACTCCTGCTTCCTCTCTCTATTCCGGAGTGGGGATGGCTCTGATACTAAATAGATGGGGAGACAGAGGGGTACGAATGACTACCAGCGAGAGCATACAGGATGGTACATTCATGTTCGCTTAGTGGTATGATTTCAACCAAATCATGATTTTACTATTATTTTTTAAAATGAATTTTATTCCTACTTTTCACTCTTAAAATGGGTTCATTTATAAAATGGAATAGTACCACCTTACTTAATTATTTTTGATCTTTAGGAACTAAAAATGATGTTTTGGAAATTGGATCAGGATTGATTTCGATCCATGGTTTATCCATTCTTTTTCCACTATAATTTACTTCGCCATTAGAGATTCTGGACCTTTTGAAACTATTATGATGATTTAGTCCCAGAGTTGATCCCGGGGAATGGATTTACATACTGACACTTTTATCTTCTATTCAAGTCCATCCATTTACTATATAGACATCCCTTCGATAATGGACGAAGTAGATTGATGATGATGATGGTTGGAAATTCTATATTGAGAATAGTTCTGTGTATATGAATATCCCCTAATCCCCTAAGGCCCTCTTTGTTCGTGAGCCATTATGCTAGAGAAGAGAGGTCATTATAGGTCCCGCCTTTACAAGCTATCGGTATGGAAGAGGTGTATACACTAGGTACGTTATGGTACATTAGTCAGTTATGGTATTATGGATTTACTTCAAAGTCATTCATGCATGTGCATTGCCTATCACCAGTATATTTTTTGGTACGTATATCTACAAACTTTATAGTGGTTGTATAGGTATAAGATATGATTTTTTTTTTGATATTGATTGAACCTTTTAGGTTTATGAGGTCCTACTTAGTTATTATTTGTCTGGACTAGCCAGTTACTTCATTGTTGTTATTTTGGTTTGTTCGTGGTCAATCGATTATGTAATACCCTAAAAATTTAGACCAATATTAGGACCATGATTTGAACTCATGAGTATTAAATCTTAGTGCTCTTTTAGTGTCAATAACTCTTAGCTAATAGACGAATCAAAACATTCCTCAGCGATCAAATTCTTGATAAGGATATTGGTATAGTCAACTTCAAATGAGAATATCTCTCATTATATTGGAATTTTTGAGCTCATGACCTATCAACGCATAGATAATCGAATTATCTTTCAAATGATACCAATTTTGCCTAAATCTGATATCGGAGAAAATAGTTATGCCTATTTTACTCCAGCATGTCAGGATGGAAACAGTGTTACGACATTCGTGATAGCTTATCACATTTGTGACACCCTATCACGAAGGTCATCAACCTTAGATAGAAACTAGCTCCTAAGTGACGACATTCATAATAGATTATCACATTTGTGACGCCCTATCACAAAGGTCATCAGCCTTAGGCAGAAACCAGCTCCCAAGTGACGATATTTGTGATAACTTATCACAAATCTGACGACATTTTTGATGACTTATCACAAGTCTGACTCCCTATCACCAATGTCATCATCTATGATTTTTCAGTAACTGGGAATTTATTTCATAAGGGTATTTTGGTTATTTTCTTCACCTTTCATGACTTATAACCCTAAAGAGGCATAATTTTTCCCATTTTTCTTCAGTTAAGCATCTCAAAAACCCTCTCTTAAGCTCTCAACCACAAGATTAGGGTTTCCATCAAACTCATCTATCCAAAGCAAGATTCAAGCCTTTTTGCAAGATAATCAAGAATTAAGTCTCCCAATCCAAGAACTCTCCAGCAAATCATCAAGGTTTCCTTTCTAAGGTATGCATAGTGTTCTTCTATGGATCCAATCCATTCATAGAGCTCAAGAACCATATTTTAAATATTATTTTATAAAATTTTTGTGGTGATATGAGTATATACATATTGACAATTGTTGTTTAAGTTTCAATATGCTATCTAAAGGTGCTTTCATGGAATATATATGTTTGTTAATTGTAAACCATGAACTTTAGGTGGTTTAATATGGTGCAAGTATGAAACCCACCTATTCCTTAAAGAATGCATGCAAGGTGTTTGATAAAATGCTTAGGATGCTAGAAATTCATGTTGTATGGTTCTATGATGTCTAAAAGACAAGTCCATGTTATCTATATACTTCAGTATGAATTCTATGCTTTTTATGTATTGCTATTGTTAAGGTATGAAACATGTCAGATAATGGAGATATACAATATGTACACGAAATACATCCATGCATTCCTTAAAATGTTTAAGATGTTGAATAACTATATGAAATATGATATCCCCTACTTATGATATTATGAATTGTGGACTCAAATATTGTGATCAAGTCATGTCACGTGTGTCAGTTTCCTTCTATCGAGTCCTGAGGGTATTTGTACCCAAAAAAACATAGATGTGTGCCTATAGCCATGTCATGTTGTCACGATTATCTCAGTGAAGCCACGATCTATAGAACTCAGTCAGTCACGTGACTCAAGAAACCTCAAAATCTTATGATCTCAGTTAACTCTCAGATAGTAGTACTATTCCATCAGTCAATGAAAGTCAGTTGATCAGTCCATGTACCATCAGTTAAATCATGTTCAGTCTCTTCAGATGGGAGTAGAGGTTAGCACTGAGTAAACCCAAGGATGGGAACTCACCCACTAGTTTAGGGTGTGATTCTTAGTAGTCATCCTTGTGTTCCAGAGCTATATACTCAGCGTAGGTTGAGACATCTTAGCTTGTTAGATTAGGATTGATGAGGTGGCTTAACCTATCAGTTTAGGGTTCCCATCGTTCTTCTTTTGAATACCTGCCAGTTAAGGGTCACCCACAACTGTCCTTACCAGTGGCGCGGTATTAACACCCCTCTAGTCGGGGTAGAGATTGGACCACAACTTAGTTATATGTGTTATTAGGACATATCGATTAAATAACTATCTTCTAGAGTTTCAGAATTAGTCTCAATAAAAGAAATCAGATAGGTCTTCAGATTTTAGTATATCAGGACGGTCAGATACAGTTGTCTATGTTATCAAAATTTTAGTATCAGTAATATTAGCCATCAGTAAACTATGTATTAGCATATAAGATTAGCTATCATGCACCCACGATTTCAGTTACTATGTATGCATGTTTGTACTTTTACATTCATATCAGTCAGTCAGTTAGCATTGCTCATGCTTGTAAACCCTGTATATATTTAGCCTACCTCACTCGTATACTCAGTACATTCCCTCATACTAACGCATTTGCGCTATGGTGCTTTCTTTTCATATTACATTATAGGTCCAGAGACACGAGCTCCAGATAAGTAGTAGCAGTAGCATTTCCAATCATAGAGTTACAGTGAGTCCTCTTCATTCGAGGACATTATGATTTGATTCATTATTTACTTGAGTTAGTTTTTAGTTTTTCGGAGTTAGTTGGAGACATGTTCCTTCAACTCCTTAGTCAGATAGTATTTAGAGGCTTTAAGATTTAGTCCAGAATTGATTTAGTTTACAGTTGTTTTAGGAATCTTTCACCCATATGGATGTTACTATTTTATAGATTCTTTATTTAGTTGAACCTTATGTCCTAAATGTTCATGTTTTCTGCATTATTATGTTATATATTGTAGTGTACAGGTACAGATATCAGTTATGGATTAGCTTGTGATCCTTCCGGGTCGTAGGCACCGTGTGGCGTTCTAGTTCAGAAAATTGGGGCATTACAAATTATGGACTGATATTGAGGTTAGAGGTATGATTCTAATTCCTTTCCCTTTTATAGTAAATTACAGTATGGATAGTGTATTCATGGTTATACATTTTGACTATAGGCCTAGAATATGCTATTTTAGCTTTTCTACTTAGTTAGGATTTCCCAAGAGAGGTTAGGTTGGACACCTTAGGATATTTTACCTTAAAGTTATTCTTTTTTACCTATATGTATATACATATATCTAGCTATGGTATTACCACATATCTTACTTTTCCCTTGTTTATTCATATTATATAGTTATTTCATTGACTTGTATACTAATATGATATAGTACTTTAGTCCCTAAATATAACTAGAATTGGATAACTTATCCTTATTGCCTCGCAATTTTATTATTTTAGCTTTCGAATAGTTGCCTGTAATTTATATCCTTAATTTTCATGTTTTTTATGTTTGCATTATTTTGGAGCTTAGTCAGTAGTTGCCTACTGAGCAACATGTGTTTGGTACTTATACTATACTTCTACAGCCTGCAAATCATAGTAAAAGTTCTCGCTATTGTTGTGTGCATCATTTGTAGTAGCTACGGATCTAAGATTTTGGGTGACCTTTTGGAGCACAGAGTTCTACTATTCTCCCTTTTATAGTTTAGATTAATCTCTATGTTGTATTCAAAGATGGGTTATATTTGTATATTTATTTAGTATTTGACCTCATACTTTTATTTCATTAGAAGCTCTTACTAATTCACCTGGTCTTGGGGTTACTTTATGTATATAGCCTTTTTATTATATTTATGTCATCATTTTTATTTAATTCTCTTGATAGTCTATTACTGGAAGTTTTGGATTATAGGTTGGCTTACCTACTGGTAGGTTATAATAGGTGCCATCATGACCTAAGCAATTGGGTCATGACAAATTGGTATTAGAGCATAGGTTTATCATTATATTTGTACAAGAGCTAAGTGTCTACTAGAGTCCTGCAGATCAATGCAGAGATGACCATATCCTATCTTCGAGAGGCTACATGACATTCTTAGGAAATTCGATTATTATCTTTTTGTTATATGTCCATATTTTAATAAGCCTCTAGTATATTCTTTGAATCTATTTTATTCCAGGTAGATTTTATGAGGTTATCGATAGATATAGGTAGGACTTTGGAATATCTTTTAGAGTTTTAATGCAGTATCAGACTAAGGTGTCAGAGACTGTTATCAAATATCTTCAACGCCAGTGAAAGGATTTGGAGCTAGCCCTAGCTGTGGTAGAGTTTGTGATTGCCCTTTCAAGATTCAGCATTGAGCATTCCAATTCTTTTTATGGATACCTCATAGCTAAAGATGAGGTCCAGTTCATCAAGCAACTCTTAGGATAGAGTAGAGCTTGTTTGCATTCAATAGGGTTTCTTGTCAATTTTAAGGTATAAGATTGTGTTTCTTGAGTGGGCTAGACATACTCATATGCTATGTCTTTTAAAGAATGAGATGGTGTGTGGACTTATTGAAGGATTAGCCCTGCTACTCTCTTTGGCATCAGAGCATTTAATAGCAATTAGGTTATTTTTCCCTCAGGTTGTTGACCATGGGAGGGCCACACAAAGAGCATGTATTTAGACTGATAGAGGTGGTGGTAAGAGGCCATGTCATCAGTACAATGCTATTGGTATTTCTTTTAAGAGTGGGGATCCTCTCGATAGGGATCAATTTTACTTGCAGCCTATTAGTACAACTTAGGTAGTATCTCAGCCTTTAGGTGTCTCTTATGTTTATCATGGTGGTCACCGAGGGCAGAGTTCTCATCAGACCATATAAATTATTTTGCACGGATATTTAGGGAATGACAGTTGTTCTGGGTCGGTGGGATTAGTACCTTATAGTATTCTAAGAGCTTACCATGCCTGTGGCAAGATTGGTCTCTGGTCTAAGGAGTATCCCAGACATAAAATGGTTTTTTAGATAGAGTTAACATGTGTTCCTCGCCATCCTAGGTCTCATGAAGTATGTTATGATTATGGGGAGGATGGTCATTTTAGTAGGAAGTGTCCCTAAGTTAGTTGTATGCCTTGGTGTAGGGTTCATAATTGTGTGACTATCCCCGTAGAAGATTTTGTTTAGTAGTAGATATTATGGGTTAGTATTGATATTTCCCTAGGGATGTATCATTTGTGTTTGAGTCCTATTTACCTTAGCATATTGACCTTCTTATGGCCCTAAAGTGGTGCTTGTTATTATTTTTCCCTTTTGGTACCACCTACCCCTTAAATTGGTATTTTTATTATCATTTTTATTATTATCATTGTTTAATGTTGATTGATTCTTACTTGATAGATGACTTGACTATTATTAACTTGTTAGGATTCTCTTCCTCATGATTCAGGTTTGTTGGCCTAGGGAGCTAGCTCAATTGGATGGTTTTCGCTCTTATAGTGAGATGATGTTGGTCGTTTCCCTCTTCTGTTGATAATGTTTAATTAGTTGTTTTTTTATCGTTCTAAAGCTGGCAGTTTGGTATTATTGCCTATTTCTGAGTTTGAGATTCTAGGGCTTGCATTTCGATTATTGAAGATTTTAGCATTGACTATCCTTCTCTATAGTCTGTTTCTGAGGTTAACTAGTTTGGGATCCATTCTTTTGATTTGGCTAGTTTTTTTCCTGGTAGTGGTCTTGATGTTAATGTCGAGAGGTCTTGGACTTTCCCTTTAGTTTTGTTGGGTTTGTCTCCAGGTGATAGTCTGATCTTGGCATTGATGTTGAGTTGGACACTTAGTTCTTTCCAAAAGGGGTTGGGATAGATGATCTTTCCTATAACCATTTCTTGAGTTGGTCAATGGAGACTTTGTTAGCTTGATTTACTTGTTTTAGGTTTCGGCCAAGGTTGTATTTCTCAAAGTTGCTGGAGTTTTGGTTATCTCTTGTACTACTTCTAGCCTTGGTGAGTTCTTGGGTATCCGTTGGTGCATTATACGCTCTAGCAGGTATAAAGTTTATTGCTTATGCTTTTACCTAATGGTTTATCCTTTGTTATGACTTTATTGTCCAACTATATTTCACTTTTGTTTGTAGCAGACTCCAGCAGGGATATGCCTGTTCTTGATTAGTGAGGGTGAGTTGATTGTTTGGCCTTGATTTAGGCTTATGGGCTCAAGTCTTGCACATCAACTCTTGTGATGGGCTACTTGGAAGTTGTGCTAGATATTGAAGTATGGATATTTATCTATCTAAAGAATTGGTTTTGATAGTTGAGATCAAGTGGTTCAACTTTAGTGTTGAGATTTCAACTGGGAGTTGTAGATTTTGGGCGCAACCTTCATTTTTAGATTTGTCTTAGTTGGTGTTTCACCTATAGGATGGCTTAGCGTATCGGTCTTCTTTACTTTAGATGGATTATGGTTGATTCATGTCTTGATGATAGCCCGTTGACACTTAATGATGGTATCTTCTGCTTTTGGCCTTGGTTCTCAGCCTTTGCAAAAGTTTTGTACTGTCTTCTCAGTAGAAATAATGCACTAAAGTTGAGCATAACATGGTTTCATCCTCAATTGGTGGGAAGTTTTGGAGTGGATCATTTGGTTTCAAGAGTTTGTGCTTTGGACTTCATTTAGATTAATTGTAGCCTTGATAGGAAATTGCAGGCTTTGACCAACTCATTTGTATATTCAGTATCACTTTATGGGCTTATCCTTATGCCGACCTTTATGGATTTCGGTGATCAGCTTCTATTCTTCGAGTCTAGTGTAATAGGGTTGCGCGGGTCAAACGTAAATGACTTTCTTACTAGTTAGAGTAGATAGTGGGTTTGGAAAGGCGAAAAGGGTATATTTGGATATTGGAGTTGGCTGCATGATTCTTGCCTTAGATTGCCTTTGGATTGGGTGAGATTTTTGTTTGTTGTACTGGTATCGGTGTGGTATTAGGGTGTTGTAGTTTAAATTTACGTACATCGTCCATTCTCGATTTAGTTGGTGGGAAGTTAGTTATTGGGGTTGAGTTTTGGCTATTTGAGAAATGAAGAAGAGAGGTCAGTTGAAAAAAGGATACCTATGGAAAAATCCCTTGGAAGAGTTATCTCTCAGTAGAGATTATCAAAGAGTCATGCTCGAAGCATATGGGCCCAAGACCTCATAGCTTTGAGCTTTCACGCTCTTCCTATCAATTGACTTTTGTGGATGAAAGTCCTTTTAATAATGGATATTGTAATGACCCTCTAGGTCATTTCCTCAATTTATGTTAATTTTAGGTATTTTAAGTCTGCCCACATCATCTACGTTTCATTTATGACTTGTCAGAATTATCGATTCGGTTATTGGATAGTTCATTTTGGTAATAGGCTCATTTTCATATTTGGGAGCTTTTATTATGAAAGAATTGGTCTTGGACCAAAACTCCTAGTAAATGACTTTGGATCAAAATTTTTAGAATGCTATCAACTTTGGAAGATTGATTTTAGAAAAGGAGGATCCTTAGTTCAGGTTTTAAGGCTTCCAAACTTATTTTAGGCTATTGGGTGGGTTATATAAAAAATAGAACTACAGGTATGGGCCCCACATTTAGTCAAAATAATCTCAAATGAAAGTTTTGATGTGTCCATTGAGTTTGGAATGTCAAATTTGGTTAGCATAATTCACTTATGAATGAATCTTGAATATCTGGTAGGAGTCCATTTTAGACTTAGCAAAATCTGGTACATGGCACCATGTGGTGATACCGCTTAAGTAGACCATTGGTTGCTTAAGTTATGGTTACTTAAGCGACAAGGGGATCGATTTAGTGATCTCTTTTCTACATGTCCCAACCACTTAATACCGCTTAAGCAGAGGTTGCTTAAGGAATACTCAACCGTTTAAGCGAAGGCCAGATATTTATGGTAGATTTCTTAAGTGGTGATCGCTTAAGCAATTATTGGGTCGCTTTAGTGGCACCTGGGGATTGTTAAATTCCCTTCTCCACCAGAATTTCTCATTCATTTTCTCACAATTTTCACACCATTTTTGGGAGCTTGAAGAGAGGAAATAGTGGGGAATTATCCATTGAAGTAAGGTAAGCTAGCCTAACACTCCTGATTATTTCCCTTTATTTTCTCCATCAAATTCCATCTAATTTCATTGCAAATTCTTATAAATTAGGTCTTTAAATCCCTAGAACTTATGGGTTGATTGGGCCTCAATTTACGCACCAACTATGGTCATCTTTTAATCACACATTTTTTTCCTTTGAGGGACGACGTGACAGATTCAATTTTGGATTCCATTTACGGGCCCCGTAGTCCCATTCCTGACTGACATCTGACCCGACCCTTTATATAGAAATATAGGTCTTGTTTTCCTCCTAATGACAATATGTTTCTATTTTGATAGTATGGCGACATTTTAAAATTTGGGACCTATTGCGTCCTAGCTCACGTACAAGTGTACGTGGTCACCCAAGTAGTAAAGTGGCCTTTAAAATCCAAGTATCAATCCCACAGGGACTTGTGCTCAACAACAATCCAATTCTAGCATTATTAAAGAGATTAAACAAGTGCTAATGATAATCAAGCAAGAATTTGAGTTTTGAAACTATGAATTAAATATGAAAATAACAGCTGTATGAACTTTGGACTGTAAAAAATATTAGGAGAGCTTTCAGGGTCAAGGCCTTTACTTCACATTCATGCATAACAAATGGCTTCTAGTCAATGTTGGTGTTTAGTGGGATTATTTATCTATGGGGTTGTTATTACATTTTGGGAATGGTCATCCTCTAAGTCATCTACCTAAATTAATCTCACTACTACATCGTTGAGCGTGGATATGAGTCTTTAACTTGGACGCATTAAACTATCTTCCCATTTCATTAACAAAGTGGGGCGTGTAGGTATATCCCTATCCTAAGCACCAATCATGCTTTAATAATTAGATTCTATTGATCAAGTACATGATCCATGCTCGTTACATTCTACTTCCCATCCCTCTACTCCAATTATAAATTCACTTCGGAGCTATTATTTATCCTAAATTTCATGATGCTTTAGAATAGTAAAACAATAACATAATTGATAAAAACATAAACCAACTATAAATGATGACTAAACAATCATGTTTGTAGCCCCAACCCTAGAATGAGGGTGTTTAGCCACTCATTGTCTTACAACGAATCACGAGAATGAAATTCATGTATAAAAACCATAAAGTAAACTAAAGTAATGATAAAGAACCCTAATTTCAGCATCCTCAAGTGTAATTTCAGCACCAAAAGTCGTCCAAGGTGTTTACAACAAGATACAAGTGTTCTACTTATACCAAGAAGCAAGTAGCCCATTTTTGGCCCTTGGGCATGCCACACTTATGGTGCTCCGTGTTTAGGGTCTTAGAACATCCTTAATTCAAATGAAAACAATTTTGGAAATGTTATTTTGTGTCTTGGGGCATGGCATACCCTTATCACTCACGCTGCTGAAATTGAGCACCCGAACCTACATTATGAGACAATATAACACATAGACGTATATGTGGATCACTACTTTGAGGATGTACTGAGTATATTGGAGTGAATGCATAATTAAAACAATGTCTCAACATCATTATAATTTGTAAAATAATGCATGCTAAATGTAAATGACTAACATAAGCTGGAACATCTGAAAACAGTAAATCATAATCAAGAATAGCAAAACATGTTGTATAAGTAGTGAGTCATAACATTTAGTTTCTAAAAGCTATACTGGTGTTCTGTTAGTAAATCATGATATCTAAGTGTAGGAAAGACTGACTTTTATATCTGAAATATGAAAGATGAAGTCTGTAGCTAATTTCTTTCTGTAAAGCAATATCTAAGTAAAGTTGTGAGCCTTTACACTTAGTTTCTAAGAGATTTTCTGTTAGAATCATTCTGTTCTAAAATCTGTAGTTTGTAGTCTATAGGGAAATCCTTTAAAAACTATGTTTTAAAGATTTTATATAAAGGAGATTCTCTTAACCGACATAAACCATGTGAGCTATCATGGAGTCCAACGTCTCGTTCCCTTATGGGAAAACCTCACGTTGGGGAGAGGTGTCATACTCTTGCCAAGAAGTATAACCTAATTTAAGTGATCACATCTGTATCTGTCATCCATATAGAAATAGAAATAATTTGATAATCTAAACCTACATTGGCTCGTAGTTGTGCGGCATGAGAACATACTCAACTCGGTGCTAAATACTACTCCCTTTAATCTGTATGCTCATTATGTTGGAAATCCACTTTAAAAAGCTAGTATAATGGTTTATTAAAAATATCAACTGTATAATTACTATGTTAAACTATAATCTAAAAATGTAAAGTGGATTTTATATCTAAGCTGAGATCAAAAGATCAAATCTTTATCAAAATTCTAAAAATAATCTAGTCATAGGGTGGTTATAGCACAATTAAACTTGAAATAACAATACTCAATTAGGGCTTAATGTCCCATTCATCAAATTCATGTTAAAACATCATAATATTCATGCTTGATAATGTAAACATTGATAATTCAACTCAAAATATGGAATTTATTGTAATACGTATGAAATACGAAAATAGACAAGCAATTCAACTTCTAAATTACTTGAAATCTCATAATCTTTCAAATAGCAACAATGGGTGTGAACTCTAATTTGAAACTCATGTATATTCATACGAAATCATGTAAATTTGTAATTAAAACAAGTTTTGGGCACAAAGATGAAGGAATATCCTTGTTCATAAATCCCACATACCTTTATTGATGAAATTGGTGAGAACACTTGATTTTGGATTCCTATGTAAGCTTATGAAGATGAATTCTTGAAGTTATTAAATTGGGAATCCTTAATCTCGAGCTATCATGGGAGAATAATGGATGAAATTGGTTTTCTTGGATAGTAAATTTTGAGCTTTAAGGTTTTCTTTGAGAGCGAATTGATGAAAAATGTGTGTAAAGTGATTAGAATAGGTTTAATTCCTTGTTTTTGACGAATTGACTAAATTTCCCTTTAAAATTTAACTTAGAAAACTGGAAATCCCAATTTGCCATGCCACCACTACTTGCCACTATCACGGTGGCTCACTGGAAAAGGGAAGACTGTCATTTGGCCCATCAACATGATGCGGTGAAATCGCGTTGGGCGAATGGACAAGGGACGAGCCTCATTTTGTCCATCACCGCGACGCGGGGCCATCACAGTATGCCACTATAAATTGATGAAAGAGACCTGGGACTTCAACGTGACACTAGCCAATCACGGTGGTCCACTAGAGTTTGACAGTTGCAAATTTCTCTTTCACCGCGATGCGGTGCTTTCCTAAATGGAGTACTATATTACTAAAAATGCCATAACTTCTCAACTGTGTATCAGATTTAAGAAAAATTGATATCGTTGGAAAGCTAATTCAATTTTCTACACACTGGAGGGTTTAGAACTAGAAAATACTATATGTATCAAAGATTATTCATTTTTAAAGCTAACCGTTAACATTCTAAGAGCTAAATTAAGCCAAGAAAAGTGTGGGGTATTACATTATCTCCCCTTTGGGAAAATTCATCCTCAAATGTGGATGGATAAATTGAAAATACTGAGGAATCCGAGGCTATGTACTAACATGCACAACTGAAACAAACTTCATGATTGAATCTAGAATATACTGAATGACTGAGCTAATTTGTAAGTAAATGAATTTACTTGAAGATAAATATATAGCTGAATCTGAGACTAGAAAAGAATTGAATTAGGGAAGATTGTTAATTTGGGCTGAATCTTAGTTTGTGGAGAAGAGATGAAGATACTTGGTATGCATGTCTTGTTCTTCTTCCTAAGTAGTGCCCTCAGCGGACTAATTTCGCCTCATAACTTTGACCAAGAGAACTTCTTTGTTCCTTAGTCTATAGATCTGATGATCAAGAATCTCTTCTAGAACTTCATATGAGAGGCTATCCTGAATATCTGTACTTTCTAGAGGAACTACGATAGATGAATCATCCATGAACTTCTTCAATACATAGAACACTGGATGAATTAAGTACAAGTCTGCGGGAAGCTCAAGCTCATACACTACCTTTCCAACACGACTCAAAATCCTGTAGGGGCCTACATAGAGGGGACTAAGATTCCTCTTTTTGCCAAATATCTTCACCCTCTTTATGAGTGAAACTTTAAAAGACACAAGGTAATCAACCTCAAAGTCAACATTTCTTGTCGTTACGTCTGCATAAGATTTTTGATGACTCTGGGCTGCTTTCAATATTTCTCAAATCAACTAAACATTCTCCAAGGCTTCAAACACCATATTAGGACTAATCAAATCGGTTTCACCAACTTTGAACTAACCGGCTAGTTATCTACATCTTCGCCCATAAAGAGCTTTAAATAGGCCTATCTAAATACTAGCATGGTAACTATTATTATAGATGAATTCAATCAACAAAAAATGCTCATCCCAACTGCCTTTGAAATCAAGAACGCATGCCCTCAGCATATTCTCTAGAGTATGAATGGTCCTTTCTGCCTGACCATCTATCTACGGAGGAAAAGCTAAACTAAGATGAACTTAGGTACCAAGACCCTTCTAAAAGGCTTTCTAAAACTGAGAGGTAAAATGAGTACCCCTATCTGAGATGATGGACAAAGTAAATCCATGCAATCTGACTAACTCTCTGATATACAAGTTAGCATAATCTTCAGCTGTGTAGGATGTCTGAACCGGCAAAAAATGTGCTAACTTAGTAAATCTGTCGACAATAACCCAAATCGAATCATGTTGATAATTTGAATGGGGTAATCTAGTCACAAATTACATATTCACCTCTTCCCACTTCCAAGTGGGGATACCAAACTTCTGCAACGCACCATCAGGTCTTTGGTGCTCTACCTTAACCTGTTGATAAGTTGCATATTTGGCTATAAGTTTTTCTATATCTTTCTTCATACCACTCCACCAATAGATTTCCCACAAGTCACTGTACATCTTGGTGGCTCCTGGATGAATAGAGTAACCCGCACCATGTGCTTTCTCCATAATCCGCAGCCTAAAATCATCAACACATGGCATACACAATCTACTCTGGTATCTCAATAAACCATCTCCCCCTTGGGAGAAAACCTCTACCTTTTGGTCTTTGACTGAACCCTTCAGCTTGACCAAACTAGGATCCTTATCCTACTTTTCTTTCACTTTCAAAACTAGAGAAGATTTGAACTGCTCTGGACCCAAATATTCCCTTCAGCTAAATCAACCAACCTCACCACCCATGTAGCTAACCGATGAACTTCCCAAAATAGCTCCCTCTTATTATTCTCCATATTAGCAATACTGCCTATAGAAAATCTACTAAGGGCGTATGTCACTATATTGGCCTTGCCTGGATGATACAACACGCTTATATCATAATCCTTCAACAATTCTAACTACCTTCTCTGCCGAAGATTCAACTCCCTCTAAGTGAACACATACTGCAAAATTTTGTGGTCCGTAAACACATCAACATGCACCCCATAAAGATAGTGCCCAAGATTTTCAATGCAAACACAATAACAGTTAACTCAAGATCGCCGGTCGGGTAGTTTCTTTCATTAGGTTTAAGCTGTCTACAGGCATAGGGTATGACCTTACCTCTCTACATCAAAACACAACCCAAACCAACTCTAGAGGAATCACAATATACAACAAACCCATCTGTACCATCAGGTAATGCTAAAACTAGGGCTGAAGTGAGTCGAGTCTTCAACTCCTAAAAACTCTTCTTGCAGGAATCTGACCATTGAAACTTAACTTTCTTCTAATTTAATTTAGACATAGGATATGCAATAGATGAGAAATCTCTATAATAGCCAGCTAAACCCAAGAAACTTCAAATGTCTGACAGAGAAATAGGTCTAGGATAGTTACTTACTGCTTCTATCTTTTGGGGATCAACTCTAATACCCTTACTGGAAATAATATGACCAAGGAAAGCTACTGACCTTAGCTAAAATTTACATTTGCTGAATTTGGTAAACAACTGATGATCTCTAAGAGTTTGCAGCACAATTCTAAATTGTTCTGCATGGTCATCCTCACTACGATAGTAGACAAGAATATCATCGATAAAGATTATGACAAACATGCCTAAATATTGTTTGAACACTCGGTTCATCAAGTCCATGAAGGCTGCGGGGGCATTTTTTAGTCCGAAGGACATGACTAGAAACCCGAAATGACCATAATGGGTTCTGAAAGTTGTCTTTGGAACATCATATTCCTTTACTCTAAGATGATGATAGCCAGATATAAGGTATATTTTAGAGAAGTAACATGCACCTTGGAGTTAGTTGAATAAGTCATCAATTCTAGGAAGAGGACATTTGTTTTTGACTATGACTTTATTCAACTGACGATAGTCAATGCACATTGGCAAAGAACCATTTTTTTCGCATAAATCTGATGGGAGCACCCCATGGAGAAACACTTAGCCTTATGAAATATTTGTCTAAAAGATCTTTGAGTTGCTCTTCAACTCTTTAAGCTCGGCTAAAGGCATATGATATGGAGGAATAAAGATAGACTGTGTATGGGAGAAGGTCAATACCGAATTTTATTTCCCTATTGGGAGGGAACCTTAGAAAATATTCAGGATAGACATCATGAAACTCATTGACTACACTGATAGACAGAACTGTTGGGGTCTCAAACTTAGTGTCTTTGAATCAAATGAGATAATTGATACACCCTTTGGAGATCAACTTTCTAGCTTTAGGATAAGAGATGAAATGACTCTTGGGAGACACTGAATTACCTTCCCACTCAAAGGTTGGATCATCTAGAAACTGAAACTTCACCACTCGAGTGCGACAATCTATATATACATAACAAGAATGGAGCCAATCCATACCAAGAATAAGGTCAAAGTCAACCATATCTAACTCTATTAAGTCTGCTAACATAATTTTATAAAGGACAATGATAGGGCACTTTATATAGATCTTTTTGGAAATAACTGACTCACCCACTGGGGTAGAAACCAAGATGGGCTCGGGGATTTTTTCAGGACCTTTTTCAAAATTTACTGCAACTAATGGGGTCACATAATAGAAACTCGATCCAGGGTAAAAAACACATAAACATCATGATGAAATACATAATGCATACCATTAATAACATCTGGTGAATCCTCATACTCTTGATGGGATAGTAAAGCATAAAACTGATTCTGGCGCTGACCGCCACCAGTACTAGATGATGTGCCCTGAGGGGTACTGGGTGACCTAGAGGAGCTGGTGCACTTGTAGCCTTAGTCTGGGGACGAGCATTCCTATTTCCCTGCTTAGCATGCGGATACTCTTTGATTCCATGTCCAAACTTACCATAAACCTTTCTTTCCCAATAAGCACTCACCAGGATGATTCTTACCACCCGTAGCACATGGAGGATAACTGGGCTTTCCACTTACACTATTCTGAGATCTGGACATAAAAGACTTACCCCACTGCCCCTGCCTAGCTTTGAGAGTAAGAGAAATACCTGAAGATTATGCTAGCATAGATGAACAATTCTTAAACTATGCACGATTTCCCACTCCAGACCTAGTCTGGCCATACTCAAACTGCCCAGTTCTAGCCTTTTTATTTCCTTTCTCTCTTATCTTTATCTTCTTTGCTTTAATCTGCTGATCATGAGTCATCAAACTAGCAAGGTCATGTCCACAATAAGCATGGAAGTCCTACACTCCTTGACTACCAAACTAGATACTCTAGTAACAAACATACTCATACTTGCTCTCGGATCAACAATCGTATTAGGGGAATACTCAAACAATAGATTTAACTTAAGGCTATACTCCTTCACTGCTATTGAGCCGTGCCTCTAGTTCACAAACTCTTCTATCTTTAGCTTCTCTTATTTCACGTGGGAAGAACCTACTAGAAAAGCATCCCGAAATTCCAGCCAACTCGTATGAGCTACATTCTTACCTCTACCATTCTTCCACATAACTACCCAATCATAAGATACATCCTTTAATCTAAAAAATGATAACTCTACACTCCCCTCTACTGAAATATGCCTAATCTGGGTGATCTTTTACACCTCATCTAAATAAAGTTACAGGTTCTTACCTACTTTTGACCCAAAGAACTCTAGCGGATTCATTCTCATAAAGTCTCAAATTCTGGCCACTACTAAATCACTATTCTACTGAAGTGGGACTGTCGCCTGATGGTTGCCCTAAACATTTGCAGTCACTGCCTAGGACAATGCCTGGAAAGCTGCCCGAAATTCAGCATGGGATACATTCTCATTCAGAGGGTCAGCAGGCTGGGGTGATGCTTATCATTTCTGCGGGCATTAGCTCTACAAGGAGGCATATTCAACTGTAAGCATGATAGATCATGAAATAAAGAGATGATTTCCTAAAAAAATATCCCATAGCCTTTTACTCATAAATGTGGCACACTTCACACCCGTGATCAAGACTCTACGTAACGCGGCTTATCTGACTCCCTAGGACTCTTATAAACCCTAGGATCTGATACCAAGTTTGTAACACCTTAAAACCTGGTCCCAAGACATCACACGGTTCTCAAGACTATGAGCAGTCTTAAGCTAACCCTTTTTGCCTTTTTCTAAGTCTGTACTCATAGTAGAGGAAATATGGATATAATATCAAAACTGGAATGCTGAAAATCTATCTGAACAATCAATACTAAATAATCTAAAATGTATATAGAAGTCTTACAATCCTCTACTACTAATAACTGGAGAGTCACTGGGACAAACCCCCAGTAGACTTAAGCTGTCTAAAAATACTGAATCATCTATACTAAAAGCAGAAAAGAAACTGAATGACTAAGTCCACAAACTATATGGACTCACCAACTATTGGGATGTAGATGGAGATGCTCAAAATCACTCAAACTGTTGAAATTGAGCACCTGTACCTACATTATGAGACAATATAACACATAGAAGTATATATAGATCAGTACTTTGAGGATGTACTAGTATATAGGGTGAATGCATAATTAAAACAATGTCTCAACATTATCATAATTTGTAAAACCATGCATGCTAAATGTAAATGTCTCACATAAAATGGAACATCTGAAAATAGTAAATCACAATAAAAAATAGCAAAACATGTTGCATAAGTTTAGTAAATCATAACATTTAGTATCTAAAAGCTATACTGGTATTCTGTCTGTAAATCATGATATCTAAGTGTAGAAAGGACTCACTTTTATATCTGAAATCTGAAAGCTAGAGTTTGTAGCTAATGTCTTTCTGTCAACCAATAGCTGAGTAAAGTTGTGAGCCCTTACACTTATTCTAAAAGTTTTTTTATTAGATTATTCTATTTTGAAATCGGTAGTTTGTAGTCTGTATGGAAATCCTTTTAAAAACTATTATATAAATCTTTTCTATTAGAGGGGTTCTCTTAACTAACATAAACCATGTGAGCTATAATGGAGTCGAACGTCTCATTCCCTTATAGGAAAACCTTACGTTGGGGAGAGGTGTCTTACTATTTCCAAGGAGTATAACCTAATCTAAGTGATCACATCTGTATTTTTCATCCATATAGAAATGGGAATAGTTTGATAATCTAAACCTTTGTTGTCTCGTAGTTCTGGGCATGAGAACATACCTAACTCGGTGCTAAATACTACTCCCTTTAATCTGTATGCTCATTATGTTGCAAAACCACTTTAAAAATCTAGTAAAATGGTTTCTTACAAAAACAAACAGTATAATTGCTAAGTTAAACTGTAATCTGAAACTGTAAAGTCGATTTTATATCTAAGCTAAGATCAAAAGATCAAATCTTTAACAAAATTTTGAAAATAATCTAGTCATTGGGTGCTTATAGCACAATCAAACATGAAATAACACTACTCAATTAGGGCTTAGTGTCCCGTGCATAAAATTCATGTTAAAACATTATAATATTTATGCTTGATAATATAAACATTGATAATTCAACTCAAAATATGGAATTTACTGCAATACATATGAAAATAGATATGCAATTCAACTTCTAAATCACTTGAAATCTCATAATCTTGTACATAGCAACAATGGGTATGAACCCTAATTTGAAACTCACATAAATATTCATACGAAATCATGTAAATTTGTAATTCTGTAGAGGCCTATATAGCAGGGACTAATCTTTCCCTTTTTGCCAACACTCTTCACCCCTTTCATGGGTAAAACTTTCAAATACACAAGGTCACAACCTCAAACATAAAATTTCTTTTCCTTACGTCTGTATAAGATTTTTGATGACTCTGGGCTACTTTAAATCTCTTTCAAATCAACTGAACTTTCCCCATAGATTCAAATACCATGTCTAGCCTAATCAAAGTGGCTTCACTATCTTTTAACCAACCGACTGGTGATATAAATCTCTGCCCATAAAGAGCCTCAAATGGGGCCATCTGAATACTAGCATGTTAACTGTTATTATAGGAGAACTTAATCAACGATAAATGCTCATCCCAACTGACGTTGAAATTAAGAACATATGCCCTAAACATATCCTCTAGAGTTTGAATAGTCCTTTCTACCTGACCATCAGTCTACAGATGAAAAGATGAACTAAGATGAACTTAAGTACCAAGACCCTTCTAAAATTCTTTCCAAAACTAAGAGGTAAACTGAGTACCCCTATTTGAGATGATGGACGAAGGAATTCCATGCAATATAACTAAATCTCTGATATACAGCTCAACATATTCTTCAGATGTGTAGGATATATGAACAGGCAAGAAATAAGTAGACTTCGTCAATCTGTCTAGAATAACCCAAATCGAATAATACTGACAACGTGAATGTGGTAATCCAGTCAAAAAGTCCATATTCACTTCTTCCCACTTACGAGTGGGGATACCAAACTCCTGCAATGCACCACTAGGTCTTTGGAGCTTTACTTAACCTGTTGACAAGTTGCACAGTTGTATAAATTCTGCTATAGCTTTTTTCATACTACTCCACCAATAAATTTGCTGCAAGTCACAGTACATCTTGGTGGCTCCTAGGTGAATGGAATAACATGCACCATGCGCTTCCACCATAATCCGTTGCCTCAAATCATCAACACATAACGCATACAGTCTACTCTGGTATCTCAACACACCATTTACCCATTAGGAGAAAACCTCTACCTTTAGGTCTTTAACTGAACCTTCAGCTTGACCGAACTAGGATCCTATCCTGCTTTTCTTTCACTTCTAAAATTAGAGAAGATTCGAAACTACTCTGGACTCAAACATTCTCTTTAGCTGAATCAACCAACCTCACCCCTAATCTAGCTAACCGATGAACTTCCAAAACTAGTTCTCTCTTATCATTCTCCACATGAGCAACACTGCCTATAGACAAAATTCACATTTGCTGAATTTGGCAAACAACTAATGATCTCTAAGAGTTTGCAACACAATTCTAAGGTGTTCTACATGTCTTCCTTACTACGAGGATGGACAAGAATATCATCGATAAAGACTGTGACAAACATGTCCAAATATTGTTTGAACACTCAGTTTATCAAGTCCATGAAGGCTGCAGGGGCATTTGTTAGTCCAAAGACCATGACTAGAAACTTGAAGTGATCATAATGGGTTCTGAAAGATGTCTTTGGAATATCACATTCCCTTACTCTAAGCTGATGATAGCTGAATCTAAGGTCTATCTTGGAGAAGTAACTTGCACCTTGGAGTTGGTCGAATAAGTCATCAATTCTAGGAAGAGTATATTTGTTTTTGACTATAACTTTATTCATCTGACGATAGTCATTGCACATTTGCAAAGAACCATCTTTATTTTACACGAATAGGATGAGAGCGCCCCATAGAGAAACACTTGGCCTTATGAAACCTTTGTCTGAAAGATCTTTTAGTTCCTCTTTCAACTCTTTAAGATTGGCTGGAGCCATATGATATAAAGGAAGAGAGGTAGGCTGAGTGTCTGGTTGAAGGTCAATACTGAATTCTATTTCCCTATCAGGAGGTATGCCATGGAAAATCTTTGGGAAAGATATTAGTAAACTCATTGACTACGCTGACAGTCTAAACTATTGGGGTCTCAGACTTAGTGTTTTTGACTCAAACGAGAAGATAGATATACCCTTTGGAGATCAAATTTATGGATTTAAGTTAAGATATGAAATGACTCTTGGGAGACACTGAATTTCCTTCCCACTCAAAGATTGGCTCATCTGGAAACTAAAATTTCACCACTCGAGTGCGACAATCTATGGATCCATACAAGAATAGAGCCAATATATACCAATAATAAGGTCAAAGTCAACTATATCTAACTCTATTAAGTATTCTAACATGATTTTATGAAGGACAATGATTGGACACTTCTATAGATCTATTTGGCAACAACTAATTCACCCACTAGGGTAGAAACCAAGAAGGGCTCGGGAATCTTTTTAATACTTATTTCAAAATTTGCTGCAACTAATGGGGTAACATAAGAGAAACTTGACCCGGGATCTAACAACACATGAACATCAAGATGAAAGACACGAAGCATACCAGTAACAATATCTAGTGAATCCTTCTGCTCCTAATGGGATGGTAAAGAATAAAACCAATTTTGGCGCTGACCGCCATCGATAATGGATTATGCGCCTTGAGAAGGGACTAGGTCACCTATAGGAGCTAATGCACTAGTAGCCTCAGTCTAGGGATGACATACCTATTTCCCTGCTTAGCAAGGAGACACTTTTTGATTCTACATCCCAACTTTCCACAACCATAACAACCTTTCTGTCCTTACAAGAACTCATCAGGATAATTCTTAATACCCTTAGCACATGGAGGATAACTGGGATTTTGACTCATACTATTCTCAGATCTGAACATAGAAGACATACCCTACTGCCCCTGCCTAGCTCTAGGAGTAGGAGCAATAGCTAAAGACGGTGCTGGCATAGATGAACGATTCTTAAATTATGAAAGATTTCCCTTTCCATACCTAGTCTGGCCATACTCAAACTGCCCAGTTCTAGCCTTCTTATTTCACTTCTCTCTTCCCTTCAACTTCTCGACTTCAATCTACTAAGCATGAATCATTAACATAGCAAGGCCCATGTCTCTAATAAGAATGATTGAACTAGATAACTGATTGAACTTATGGCAGTACTCCTTTACTGTTATCGAGGCCTGCCTCAGGTTAAAAAAATTTTCTATCTTAGCTTCTCTTATTTTATATGGGAAAAACCTTTCTAGAAAAGCATCCTGAAATACCAACCAACTCATAGAAGCTGCATTCTCACCTCTACCGTTCTTTCATATAACTACCAAATCATACAATACATCCTTTAATATATAGGATGCTAACTCTAAACTCTCTTTTTCTAAAACATGTATAATCTGGGTGATCTTCTTCTCCTCTTCTAAATAAAGCTATGGGTGGTCACCTACTTTTGACCCAAAAAACTCTGGCGGATTCATTCTCTTGAAATCTTAGATTTTGGCTACTGCTAAATCACCATTTTGCTGAAGTGGGACTATCGCCTGATGGTTTACCTGAACATTGGCAGTCACTGCCTGGGCCAACGCCTAAAAGGCAACCTAAAATTCAACATGGAATACATTCTCATTTAGAAGGTCAACAAGCTGAGGTGGCTAGTTATTATTTTTGCGGGTATTAGCTTAACGAGGAGGCATATTCAATTGTCATGTAAGAGCACGAGTTAACAGAAGATAGAGATACTGTCAGAATGATAGATCATGAAAGAAATATATGATTTCCAAAAAAAAATATCTCATAGCCTCTTACTTAAAAATATGGCGCACTTCACACCCATGATCAATACTCTACGTAACGCATCTTGTTTGACTCCCCAGGACTCTTATAAATCTTAGGCTCTAATACCAAGTTTATAATGCCCCAAAACCTGGTCCTAAGACGTCACACAGTGCTTAAGACAATGAGTAGTCTTAAGCTAATCCTGTCTGCCTTTTTCTAAGTTTGAATCTCATAATAGAGGAAATATGGATATAATATCAAAATAGGAATGCATAAATTTTTCTGAACAATTAATATTGAATAATCTGGAACGTATCTAGCAGTCTAAGAAGCCTTTACTACTAATAACTGGAGAGTCATTGGGACAAATCCTCAGCTGACTCAAACTGTCTAAAAATACTGAAAGCTAAAAAGAAACTGAATGACTAAGTACCCAAACTATTATGACTCATCAGCTGTCAGGATATAGATGGAGATGCTCTAAATCACTCACGCTACTAAAACTGAGAACCTGAACCTACATTATGAGACAATATAGCACATAGACGTATATGTGGATCAGTACTTTGAGGATGTACTAAGTATATAGGGGTGAATGCATTATTAAAATAATGTCTCAACATCATCATAATTTATAAAATAATGCATGCTAAATGTAAATGACTCATATAAGCTAGAACATGTTCAAATTGTAAATCATAATAAAAAATAGAAAAACATGTTGCATAAGTCTAGTGAGTCATAACATTAGTTTCTAAAGGCTATACTGGAGTTCTGTCTATAAATCATGATATCTAAGTATAGAAAGGACTGACTATTATATTTGAAATCTGAAAGCTGAAGTTTGTAGCTAATATCTTTTTGTAAAGCAATATATAAGCAAAGTTTTAAGCCTTTACACTTAGTTTATAAAAAAATTTCTATTAGAATCATTCTATTCTAAAATCTGTAGTTTGTAGTCTGTAGGAAATCCTTTTAAAAACTATTTTGTAAATCTTTTCTATTAGGGAGATTCTCTTAACTGACATAAACCATGTGAGCTATCATGTAGTCCAATGTCTCGTTCCCTTATGGGAAAACTTCACATTGGCAAGAGGTGTCATACTCCTTCTAAGGAGTATAACCTAATCTAAGTGATCACATCTGTATCTATCATCCATATAGAAATGGAAATAATCTGATAATTTGAACCTATGTTGTCTCGTAGTTTTGGGGCATGAGAACATACCCAACTTGGTGCTAAATACTACTCTATTTAATCTGTATGCTCATTCTATTGGAAATCCACTTTAAAAATATAGTATAATGGTTTATTATGAAAACCAACTGTATAATTGCTAAGTTAAATTGTAGAGTGGATTTCATATCTAAGATGAGATCAAAAGATCAAATCTTTATCAAAATTCTGAAAATAATCTAGTCATAGGGTTCTTATAGCACAATCAAACTTTAAATAGCAATACTCAATTAGGGCTTAATGTCCCATGCATCAAATTCATGTTAAAACATCATAATATTCATGCTAGATAATGTAAACATTCATTATTCAACTCAAAATTTGGAATTTACTACAATACATAAGAAAATACGAAAATAGACATGCAATTCAACTTCTAAATCACTTGAAATCTCATAATCTTGTAAATAGCAACAATGGGTATGGACCCTAATTTGAAACTCATGTATATTCATACAAAATCATGTAAATTTATATTTAAAAAACTAGTTTTGGGCACAAGGATGAAAGAATATCCTTGTTCATTAACCCCACATACCTTAATTGATGAAATACACTTGATTTCAGATTCCCATTTGTGCTTATAAAGATGAATTCTTGAATTCCTTGAATTGAAAATCCTTAATTTTGAGCTATCTTGGGAGAATAATGGAGGAAATTGGATTTTTGGAGAGTATGTTTTGAGCTTTAGGGTTTTCTTTGAGAGAGAATTGATGAAAAATTGGTGTAAAGTGCTTAGAATAGGTTTAATTCCATGTTTTTGACGAATTGGGGGCTCGAGAAATGACTAAATTTTCCTTTAAAATTTAACTCAGAAAACTGAAAATCCAGATTTTGCATTTTACTGCGATGCGCCACTATCACAGTGGCTCATTAGAAAAGGGACGACTGTCGTTTAGCCCATTAATGCGACTCGGTGAAATCACGTTGGGCCACTGGAAAAGTGACAAGCCCTATTTTGGACATCATTGCGATGCGGGGCCATCGCGATATGCCATTGGAAATTGATGAATGGGACTTGGGACTTCAATGCAATGTGGGCCAATTATGGTTGTCCACTGGATTTTGACAGTTGCGAATTTATCCTTCATCGCGATGCGGTGCTTGACTAAATGTCATATTGTATTACTAAAAATACCATTACTTCTCAACCAAGTATCAAATTTAGGAGAAATTGGTATTGTTAGAAAAATAATTCAATTTTCTACACACTAGAGGGTCTAGGACTGGAAAATTCTATATGTATCAAAGGTTATTCATTTTTTAACATAACCCTTAGCATTATAGGAGCTAAATTAAGCTAGGAAAAGTGTGGGGTATTACACTTATATTATCAAATACCATGAATTAGTTCATGCAACACAATAGGATTCGTTGAGATACCCTAGAAAAACACATAGCTTAAGCTAATAACACTAGTTTTCTCATTTAATCTCTAAGTGACGAATTTGATTCTAAACATATTGTAAGAACACCTTAAGCATTATATACATGTAGTCTAACACCTAAGGAATTATAAATCCACCTATGATCATCACTCCACACTTAAAGCCTTGTTCGTCTTCAAACAACTCTTTACATAAAGCACCATATAAGGAATACTCCAACATTACTACTGCACGCAAAACACTCAAGCTAGCACTACAACGACTACACAAATTGCAAGTTCAACATTAAGCCTATCATATACATCTGAAAGCTTACAAACACTACTTTAAAACATTCTATCTTCAAGAATTGACTCTACCAACTTGGAAAACTCATGCATATTACACAACTAAAGAGATCATAAAAGTCACGTAAATATCATCAAATATGCACCATCACCACAAGAGATTTACCCATATTCACTTATAGAGATGCAATTTAACACAAGAATGAGTATAAGAATTAAATTTTTCTCACTCTCATAAGGAATTATCATGCCATATAAGATGAACCATAGGCTTTCCCTTAGTAAAGATTAGAGGTTGGGGGACCACGATCATGCAATTAACCATATGAATCAACAACCAAGATAAGCAAGTTAACGAAAGAATTTCAATAACATAATATGATTTTTCAAAGTGCTTTGAACCTGGGATTTACACCATTTATTGTTTCAAGACTTTTATTTATCCATTATTTCCTTAAATTTCATGTTACAATTTCCAAACTCTATTTTTGGTTACTCTTGCATTAATTGAATCTAAATTCTTAAATAAAATTGAATGTTGTTGGTTCAAGCCCCTGTGGGGTCGATATTTGACTCTTTTGAAGGCCACTTTACTACTTGGTTGACCACATACACTTGCATGTGCACTTTTATGTTTTTGGCGTCATTGCCAAAGACTTGAAATTAGCAACAGTTTTATTTTTAGTTTTACTTTTTAGATTTATTTTGTGTTTTATGCTTGGTCTTGGTTTTGTAATTTTCAAGAAACAGGTTAACAGGTTAAGAAATCGGAAAGTGATAGAGATTTGGTTGAAACAAGCCCCGAACTTGAACAACACTTCTATCATAGAAGGAGAAAAGCATTCCTTCTGCCTCAGATTCCACAAATCTAAGAAGATCGAGAAGATCCTGCTCCAATGGTAGTAGAAAAAGATGCCCACAATATAGTTAGAGAAGTGGCAATCCCACTTCCAAAAAATTTGATCTCCCCATTTTAGAAGCCAACAATTGGAGGCAATTTCGGTGTTAAATAAAATATGGTACAATATCTAATTAGCAGTGGACAGTTTACTGGGCTTTCCCAAGAAGATTCTCAGGTCCACTTGCAGAATTTCCTTGAAATTAGTGATACAATAATTCTGATGGGTTTGAATAAAGATTATGTGAGGATGACACTTTTCCCCTTCTCACTATTGGGGAATCAAAAAAGTGGTTGAATGCAGAACCAGCAAATAAATCACTTAATGGGATGACATGGCCAAAGAATTTCTTATTCGATTTTTCCTGTCTGGTAAGACTAAGAGACTTCCCAGTGAAATAGTATGCTTCAAATATAAGCCAGACGATATTCTTTATCATTCTTGGGAGGGCTTTAAGGCACTTAACCCTAGTACAAAAATTTTACTAGATTCAGCTGCAGGTGGTCAATCATTGGAGCTAACTTATCATGAGCGCTCCACCTTATTAAACTACATCGTACAAGGAAATACAGAGTGGCATAGTGATTCTAGGAGTTCCAAAAAGAAAGTTGCAATTTTGTTAGAAGTAGACCAATACATTGCTTTATCATCTCAAGTTGCAGTATTAGAAAATTTGATAAACACTCCGTTCAACAGCCTAAAATTAGGAGCTCCACAGCCTACAGCAGTAGAAAATGCAGTTCAGCAAACTAATGGTTGTTGTGAGGTTTGTGGATATAGTAGTCATTTTGTAGCCATATGTGCAGCCGATCCTGAGTCTGTGATTTATTTAAGAAATGATCAAAGGCGAAATTATGGGAATTCCTACAACATAAAGTAGTAGACTCAGCCACTAAATCAACCTTGGAATGCCCAACAATAGTAAATTCAGTAACCACAGGCACCAAATTAGTCAGATAGCTACGTCGAGAAAATAATGAAACATCTCTTAGTTGGTCAAGCACAAGTGGCTGCGAATATGAAAAGTCAACAAACAAAACTAAAAAATCAACAATCATCCACAAGAAGCTTAGAGTTGCAGTTGGGTCAGTTACAACAAACACTAAATACCAAACCTGAAGATGATTTATCAGTAGATATAGAAAATCCAAATCAAGTAATGAAAATCACTTTGAGGATTGGTATGACGCTTCTAGGAGAACCTCAAAAGGTAACTAAAGAGGTAGATGCTGAAGTGGTGACTAAACAGGTAAATGGCAGAGTTACTAAAAAATTAAGCAAGTCTGAGTACTCAGAAGAAAAGAAGAAGATGTCGCAATCCCCTTTCCCAAAAAATCATAGAAAAATAAAGAAGGATGCATGTTTTAAGAAGTTCTTTGACTTGTTCAGCTAACTTAACATTAACCTTCTTCTTTTATATATTTTGCAGGGTATGATCAAGTACGCTAAGTACTTAAGGAATGTGGTTTCTAATAAGGTTATATTATAAGATGTGAAGGAGGTAGCACTCATTGAGGAGTGTATTTTTATGGTTGCCCAAAAAATGCTAAAAAAACCTTTAGGACCAAGGGAGGTTCACCCTCCCTATTAAAATTTAGAGTATTAAGGTGGTCCATACACTGAGTGACTTAGGGGTAAGTGTCAACTTGATGCCCCTCTACTTGTTAAAAACATTAAACTTGGGGAAGCCTAGACCGATCCCTAGCATTTAGAATTGGCAAATGGGAGCATAGCCCGTACCTCCAGAATTATTAAAGATATCCTCATAAATGTTGGTAAATTCATTATTCCAGTTGACTTTATTATTCTATATTTTTAGGCAGACGAATAGGTAACAATTATCTTGGGGAGTCTATTCTTGCAATGGGAGGAGCGCTAATTGATGTAAGAGAGGGTATGCTTAAAATGAGGTTGGAGGATAAAAATACAGTTTTTAAAATTTATAAATCACTCAACGCACAATCCCACTATAAAGAGTTATGCATAATTTATGTAATTGAAGGGGATGAGTATGGAGTGGTTAATCCATCAAAGGCCTCCTCTAACACCCTCATTGAGCAACCCAAGCCTCTAATACCGCAACCTAACAGGATGGAAATTGATGAGCCTAAAAAGGTTAAATTTGAAAAATCTGTTGCCCTTGAGACTCCCAAAAGGGGTAAAAAGACTAAGAATATAGAGAACAAGTATGAGAAAGAGAAGAAAAGTGAATGACTAAGTCGTTGAGTTGGGTTGTGCCGCGACACCAAATCAGGCGCTGCTTGGGAGGCAACCCAAGTTTAGGTATGTTTTATTTTTAGTTTTTACTTCACGTAGTTTCTATCTTTCTTGAGACATAGGTTGATGAGAAGTCTGAGTATCGAAAATTTGAGCTAAGGAGCATGACGAAAACTGAGTGTGGGGTTCCTCGGATCCCATTAATGTAAAAAAGATGCTACTAGCTAAGCCTAGAGGCCTCAGGAAGTATTTCTATCTCTTACTTTAAAAGTTCACTTTGGGGACAAAGTATATTTTTAAGTGTGGGGTGGGGAAATTCCTAAATTTTAGGCTCAATTTAAATTTTTCTTGTAATATATTCTTGTTTGTGCTATTTTTAATTAAATGGTGCAAGTTTTTTGGTTGTATAAGCATGTTGAATTAAGATACTTCCTACTTTTGAGACTGCTAGGCTTATGATTATGACTCGTGTACTTGTGGCTTAAATTTGAATTGATGTTATTGTTTGGTTGAATCTATGATGATCCTGTGTGACTCAAGCATGTGCCATGTGTGATGTGAGTTTTTGTATATTCCTTATTACATATAATATATAGAACTAGCCCGGTATGTGTGAAAACTAAAATAAGAAATGTGAGTTTGGGAGTTGGTATATGCATTTCTTTGATAGACTTGTTCGTACCTTCTATTGGACCTACCCTTTGTGCATAATCCTAGTAAGCCCCGTTGAGACTTTAGATTTTTCTTTGGAATCCTCATATATAGCCTTATTCGTTCTTTGATAGACCTTAATTTAATCCAAAGCTCCTAGGCACTTTAATAAAAAAATTAAGTGAGTAAGGAGTGTGAGAAATAAGAGGAGAAAAGGTGAAATTGAAACCCCAAAGAAATAGTTATTGGTGTTTGAAATTGATATGTTGTGGTTGGGAGTGAAAAATAAAATTTGTCCTAAAATTTGAATAATCAATAAATAGAAAAATCCTTCCACCATAGTTTTGTTAAATGAGCTTAATGAGATGGGGTGAAAAAAAGATATGGGTATATAAAAGTGGTGTGAATTATTTGTTGGGGATTGGTTTTAATTGATAATGTGTTGTATTAAAGCGCTTAGAGAAGATAGTCACAATTATTTCAAAATAGTGCCTACCAGTCCCATAGCATACATTACAACCCAAAAAAGACCTAATTGATTCTAAGTTCATCATTCTGATATTAGTGGAGCATTACACTAAGTGAAAGCCTATGGTTCATTATGTGTAACTTGAGAATTCTTTGTGAGAGTGAGCGTAAAATAATTTTTGTACTCATTGTGTTATAATTTGTATTTGTATGAGTGATTATGGGTAACATGTTATTGTGAGGGCACATGCTTGATGAATGTAGGTGATTCGGAATAATGTCTTTTATTGAGCAATTAACATGAGTTTGCCAATTTGGTGATTCAAGTCTGGAGGCTAGGATATTTTGAAGTAGGATTCTTGAGCTTTCAATTATGTAACATGCTAAGTGAAGAAACTTGCATTCGGTGTAGTCATTGTAGTACTAGCTTGATTTTATTGCCTGTAGTAGAAGCGTGTAGTTTCTTCTGTTCATGGTGTTTATAGTTAAGAGTTTTTTGAGGACGAACGAGGCTTCAAGTGTGGGGTAGTGATGTTGGGTGTATTTATGCATTCTAGTGTAACAATTCTAGCCTATTTAACCTTTTTTAGAGGATGATTCATGTGCTTAATGTTTTTATAATGAGATAAATGTGCACCTAAGTGTCCATGTATGTTTTAAAAATACTTGTTTGTGTTTCCACACGAGTTTTGATTCAAATTGATCATTTTGAAGTCAACCGAGAAAACTAGTGTAACAAGCTTGAGCTAGGTGTTTGTCTAGTCAATCCTGTTGGGTTATAATGTGTTTAATTAGTTCCTAAGATTGTTATTGTGTATTTATTTGTGAAAAAACTTGCTGATAATGTTAAAGGGTTAATTTGATCAAGCCAAGGGTCAAAACAATAAGCTTAAGATCAAAGTGAATTAGCCTATGCTTAGCTCATGTTTTTATTTAACCGTCTTGGATGTTGTGTTGTTTTGAGCTATAAATTATTGTTTTATATGCTATAGTATGATTGGTGAATGGAATATAATAAAATATGAAGGATATAAAAGCTTGAAATCAAGTGGAAACAACTAAAATAGGCTCAGAATGGATCAACAAAAGCTCAATACAAATTTTGGCACAATTTGGAGACCTGGAATGTCCAGTGCGCGTGTGGATTGTAGGATTGGCCAATGGGCAGATGATACACACTTAAGGATTATTACGGGGCCCAAATTAATGACCCATATCACTTAATGGTCCTAATAGTAGTGAAGGAACCACCACATCACAGTAAAGAGTCGAATGGCAATTATCCCGACCAGAATCTCAATGTGATTCGACTGCTTCGAGATCCTATATCAATTAGCATACTGCCGTAATTCGGTAAGCACCAAAATCGGGAAAATTATTTCCATCTTAAATAAATATCATGGAAAACTAATCCAAGTCGGTTTATGATTTGTCTACTATAATTATAATGTCTTAAATTCTATTTTAAACATCTTGGAGAATTTCGGAAACCTTAGATAGATTGGAACAACATTGGAGGCTTCCACAACTTTTTTTCAGTTTTTATGTTCTTTATTTATAGCTTTATTATAGTTTAAATCATTCATGAAAATATTTGGATGTTGATTATGACTATGAGTGGCTAGAAACTCCCTTTCTAGGGCTAAAGCCAAGAACATGAGCATTATTGTTTTGAATTGATTTCATTTAAATTTCTTATAATATTTGGTTGTGTGTTCATCTTTGAATTAACTATTTGATGGATTGATCACCTGGAAAATATACATATCGTCATACTTTTGATCTCGAGAGAGGGAATAGGGAGCTAGAAACTGGAAATAAAATAAAGTAAGGTTCTTCTTCTTTTATAAAATAAGGAATTTAAATTAGAATTTAGGACAGGGATGCACTTAGATGCCTTACTTGATTCAACCGTAAGATGATAGCTTTCAAATACTGAATTGGATTATTGCATCACCACTCAACGATGTAGTTCTAATGTCCATATAGATAAAATATTAGAGGTTAGGAGACTATGATCATGCAATTAACCCTATGAATCAACAACCAAGATAAGCAAGTTAACAGAAGAAGTTCAATGACATATTATGATTGCTCAACATGCTTTAACCCTGGGCTTTACTCCATTAATTGTTTCAAGAATTTTATTTACGCATTATTTACTTCAATATCAAATTACAATATCCAAACTCTATTTTGGTTACTCTTGCATCAATTGAATCTAAATTGTGAACTAAAATTGAACTATTCTTAGATCAAGTCCCTGTGGGATGGATATTCGGCTTTTATGAAGGCCACTTTAATACTTGGTAGACCACGTACACTTACGTGTGCACTGTCATCCATCTTCTTCTTCTTGCTTTTGCATGGTGTACCCTCAACTCAAATTTTGATAGGATAAATGGGGGTGCTAGGTCGCACCCAAGTGTCTTCAAGGTACTTTACAACCCCATCTTGCCTGCACAACTCATCAATCAAAAGAAGGTAATAGGAGATGCAAACCATTATTATTATTTAAGAACTTAATATAAGAGATCACAATCTGACCAACATTAAAAAAATGCAGTCTAGGTTGCAAAAAACCATGCAGGCCTGCAAATCTGGAATTGCTATTATGTGGGTGTAAGGGGAGACCTAACTACAAACGATGGTCATCAATATCCAAGTCTCAATAGTGAAGTTGTTCATTTATTATGTTCCTCTTTGTAGCTACCCAAGGGACCTCCTTTCCCTAATATAAATTCTCCGCCAGCCAACTCCCCTGTTTAAACCTTTTAGCCTCAAATTGATCCATATTTGCATTTGAGAGCCCATAGATTGTTATATATCTCTTCAGCTCCAAAGTTCACCACATTCCATTGAATCTTGATGATGGGTCTGAGAAAGATACCATGATAAGATTATCAAAGAATTCTTATACCCACTTCTCATTTGTCCAGTGAGGATACGAGGCAAAACACCTTCATCCTGTGGCCACGAGTCTGTCATTAAACGTTGGATGCTTTTTTGGCACCTTCTCCAAGATATTCTCCTCTCTATAAGTAGCTTTTTTCTTAGAAGATCATCATAGTAAATATTGTGGCACTCAAGGGCCATAAAACGACCTCGATCATAGTATTTCTTGATATAAACCTTAAAAACACAAGAATAACACAACAATATTCATCATCAACATTTTTATGCATAAATGTAATATCCCACCCCTAAAAAGCTTATGTGCATCATACGACCTACATCTTGAGTCGTATACACATCATGCAAGTCATACCTGGAACGCGTACCCAAGACAGTGTGTGATGGGTGACATTCTGATTTGGGTACGACTTAACCCCTTGGAAGTCATAAGATGATCATACGAATCGTACGTGATAAGTCAAAATCAAGTCAGTGTTAGGTAAGATGAGTTATGTTAAGGTTATGAGAGGATGAGTACTAGTCGTATGAGATGTTATGAGTCGTAAGGAGTGAAGTCGTATGATAAATAGTCCTAGTTCCTTAAGCTGTTAGTTTGTTTTATGATTGGTTTCTCTAATCATATAGACATCTTACGAGTCGTACTTATGACTCATATCCTGACTAGTACATGCTCCTTTGAATGTGTCAAGCTTACAAGTAAAGAGGGTCAGTCATACCCAAACAAATGAGTCATAAGGTCGACTTGTATCGACTAGGAATGAATTTTTTGTCATGTTTTTTAAATGGATTTTATGTTTTGTACCACTCCTATAAAAGCTGAATCTATGTCATTTTGGCTTCACAAGGGGTTGTATAAAAGGCCTCAAATCCCCAATTGATAACATTAAATGTCAATTCACTAAATAAAACCAAGAGAAAATAGTTTTCTCTTCTTCCTCTATAAGTAGGGTCTCTTGGTGACACGAATAACTACAGGGATTCTTCCCCAAAGCTTCTACTACAGGCATTTGTGGTATTTATCCACGGGGCCCTTCCACCCATTGAGCTCAAAAAACCCTAATTTTGTTTAAAAGTATAAATCTTATCCTATTTCATCAAATTATCCAGGAAACTTATGAATTTAATCCATGAACTTCTTAGTAAATCAAAGACATGACATGTAAATATGTTTTTCCATGTTACTTAAGTCACTCCATGTTTGGATTACAATTTCCTTCGTCTTAATTCCCTTGATTTCATCATAAATCCTCAAGTGAAGAATTAAACCATGTAAATATGATGTTTTATCATGTTTAACACATTCCCATGTTCGAATTCATGTATCCATCTCATTCATTGAATTATCGCTTACTTTGGGTATTTGAATTATGACTTCATGTCACTATTTTAAGTAATGTTATCGTATTTTGTAATCATTCAATGCTGGCAAGTTATGAACACCCGATACCTATGTGTTTTTACATGATTTTGTTTAATTAACAAGTTAGTCAGACCATGATTTATTATCCTATTCAAAAGATCATGTTCAAGATACCATCACCACCAATGGCAAAATCAACAAACTTTTGTTAACCCATAATAATCTTAATCTTCATCAAATTAGGATCCAACAATTGCTTTTCCTGTATCTCAATCAAAAGAGATGACTATGATACCTGATGCACAAATAAACCACCATCTTCAGAGTCCATGAGACGAACCCCAACATTATCCAAATAGTGAATGTCCTTCACAAAATCCTGTTTATCCTCATCCATATGAGCTAAACTCCCCATAGATAACCTGGTAAGAGCATCAACAACTATGTTAGCTTTATCGAGATGGTAATGGAGACTCATATCATAGTCCTTTAGAAACTCAAGCCATTTCCTTTGTCTGAGATTCAAATTCATCTGAGCAAACACATATTGAAGGCTTTTATGATCAAAAAAGATGTCAACATGAACCCTATAGAGATAGTGACGCCAAATCTTCAATGCAAATACCACGGACAACAACTCTAAATCATGAGTAGGGTAGTTCTTATCATGAACTTTCAATTACCTAAAAGCATAGGCCCCCACCCTACCATGATGCAACAATACAATACAAAACCAAGCTCAATATGAGAAGCATAACAATACACTACAAAACAATCATTATGCTCGGGCAAGGTCAAAACTGGTGTTGAAGTGAATTTATCCTTTAACTTATCAAAACTACCCTTTCACACATCTGACTAAAAGAACTTGACATTCTTCTTGGTCAACTTAGTCAATAGAGAAGCTATCATTGAAAAAAATTCCATAAACTTCCTGTAGTAACTAGCTAGACCTAAGAAGCTCTGAATATCGGTTGGAGTCACAGGTCTAGGCCACTTTTTTACTGCCGAAAACTAGTGTGGATCTACCATGATTCCTTCGCTAGAGATAACATGCCCAAGAAAATTCATAGCCTTCAACCACAACTCAAACTTAGTGAACTTGGCATAGAAACGATGATCCTTCAAAGTTTGCATCACAACACGGAGCTTATCGACATGATCTGCCTCACTCTTTGAATAAACCTGTCATTAATGAAGACAATGACAAATAAGTCTAGGAATGAGTGGAAGATCCTGTTAATCAAATCCATGAATGCTGTAGGGGTATTGGTCAACCCAAACGACCTATTTAGTAACTCTTAGTGACCATACTGGGCCCTAAAGGCGGTCTTAGGTATATCCACTTCCCTAATCTTAAGCTGATGATAACACGACCTAAGATCAATCTTAGGGAAACACTTCTCACCCTGACACTGATCAAATAAGTCATTGATCCTGGGAAGAGGATGCTCATTACTTTTTGTCACCTTGTTCAACTGATGATAATCAATGTACATTAAAAGGGAGCCCTCCTTCTTATGCACCAATAATATGGGAGCACCCCAACGAGACACAATAAGATGGATAATACCATTATCTAAGAGATCCTTCAATTTCTCCTTTAGCTTCTTTAACTCTGTTTGAGCCATACTATAAGGAGGGATAGAAATTGGACAATTATCCAATAGAAGATAAATCCTAAAATCAATTACCCTATCGAGAGAAATACCAGGAAGGTCATCGAGAAAGACCTCAAGAACTTATTAACCACGCGAATAGATTCTAGAGAAGAACCTTTCAAGTAAGAATCTTTAACTCGGACCAAATGATAAAAACACCATTTAAAAATCAATTTTCAGTCTCTAAGATATTAGATGAACCTCCCCTAAGGCACAAAAGAACCCCCTTCCCATACAATGACCAGCTGATTTGGGAATTCAAACATGACTATATGGGTTCGACAATCTAAGGAAGCATATCATAAGGGTAACCAATCCATTCCCAGAATGACATCAAAATTGACCATGTCCAACTCTATTATGTCTACAAGAGTTTCTTTACTACCAACAGCTACTACATACCCCAATAGTCTCTTTTAACAACCACAGAGTCTTCTACCTGGGTAGAAATAGAAAATGGAATGATGGACACTCAGGACCAAAACCAAAATGCACAGCCATAAATGGGGTCACAAAAGAAAGAGAGGACCCTATATTATGTAAACAATACACATCACGGGAGAAAAGTTTCAACATACCTGTAACAACATCCAAAGATGCCTCAAACTCCTTTCAAGTATCAAGTACATATAACAAATTCTAGCCAATAGCGGTACTAGAAAAAAAGTACAAGCAGAAGTAACACCCTTTGGTGCAGGACTAGATGAAGTAGCAATAGGGGCCCTATGGCCCAAGAAGCAAATGAAGAGGGGCACACTCGCTGCATGTCCTAAATCTGACCACATCTAAAACATTTGTTCCTCCCCTTCTCATACTGGCCCTGATGATGCTGACAACAGAATCTACAAGGAGGGTAGGTTAGTGCTGATTGAGGACTACTAGACTGAGACTAGGAACGTTATGCCCTAGAATATTTGCAACTTTAAAAATATCTATCTCCCGACATACATAAGTAGGGAGCACTAGCCGTAAAATAGGAGTTAAGACACACCCAATTCTTTCTCTTTGACCACTTACCACTAAACTTATGGCCTCTATTTGTTCAGAAAACCAATTCCTTTTGTCGTGCCTCTCATCAGTCTCAACTTATTTCTTTTCCCCTTTCTCCACCTGTTGCATATACACAACCAATCTAGAAATGTCCATGTCTTTGATCAACAAAGCCACATTTCTCTCAAGGACTAACTCATGAGACTATCCCAAAGAAAACTTACGTATTTTATCCCTCATGCTAGAAACTATCTCAGGAGCATACCTAGACAACTGATGAAATTTTTAGGCAAACTCTTTGAAAGACATCCTTCTTTTCCTCAAATTAATAAATTCCTTCGCCTTTTCTTCCCTCAACTCTTAAGAAATAAGTGGTCCAGAAATGTATTCGAGAAATCATCCCACAAAGATGACTAATCAATATCACCCTTACCTGATCCAACTTTTCGTACCATTAGTATGTCAAATTATTCATCTGGTAGGCTGCAAACTCCAGCCCTTACACATTAGTGGCATGTATAACTCTAAAAATGTTTACCATATCATTCAAAAAACCTTGAGGATTATCCTCTACCTTAACACCTGTAACGGTCGGAGGACTAAACCTTATGAACTGTCCAACCCTTGTGGCATCAGAAGATAGAGTAACATATATACCACGCTCAGTATGAGAGTCCACTAACCGAGAAATCATATTAATTGATTGATGAAACTCATCATTTGTCATGTCAACCTGAGAAACTGGAAGAAGACTAGAAAGAACCAGTGAAACTCTAGGACTATAAGGAACTGGACCCCTAGACTGGGTCTAGACTCCATAAGTTGTACGAGCTCCATCAACATTGTCCTTAGTCGGGATAATTTTTCTTAGCATTAAATCTTTTGGGACGCTTGATCTAAAAAGTAAGCAAACAAAAATCAAAGAAATCAAATACCTTGAACCACAAGAAAATGTAACATTCTTAAATGTCTTGTATCCCCTCTCTTATATGTTTTGTACGCTACATACCCATATAAAAGACTCTACTCAACACATCTTTGTGGATACCCAACTGACAGTGAGCCTAGGTTTTGATACTAACTTTACATTACCCAAAACTAGGCCCTGTCATATGGGAATCTCGAGCCCAACAAGGACTAGAAATAGCCTCGATAACCTAATTTATCTATCACATCAATCCACAAGTATTGGATGAACTCCGACCATATAATAAGATAGCAGAAACAAGACTAAAACTCATCACTTAAGAAGTGTCTCATCCATCCATTAATATCAACATACCAAACAAACATGCCTAAGTCCACAGTCATCCATAAACCCTCTACAAATCCTATGTCTATAATATGTCGGGACATGCCCTCGAAAATTTCCAAAAGCCAAGTCTAAAATAAGTATATGACATAGGATAAAAAGACCATAAAATATATATCTTTATAAGTATGGAAGCTCATCCCTTCAAGGTCAACACACAAACCGCTCAAATATCTGGTCACTGCACAGGAAGTGATGAAGAAGTTCCAGCCCCTATGTCGCATTGGGACACAGCGTGTAGAGACAGTTAACGGTTGGAGAACTAGATGTAACTCAAGGATAAGGATAAAATAGTGTCATTATTAAAAATAAGTCAAACAATCATATGCAACCATATTTATATACGTAGACATATATGTAGATATATAGATACATCGAGTGTCAGGAAAGGGATCAAGACCTTAGCATACATTTTAAAGCACCCAATCATGATTCATGAAGTGGAGGACTCTGACCTCCCACTGGCATAGCTTAGGAAGTTTTAACTTTACTATTATATTAACCAAGAGGACTCTAACCTCGAGCCGTCTTATTAAGCAAGTTAACTCTAAACACAAGCCATTATATTGAGAATGTGGACTCTTACCACAAGCCGTTTTATTAGACAAGTGGACTCTAACTACAAGCCATTCTTTTAAGAAAGTGGACTCTAACCAAAATCCACCACGTCCATTACTAGTCAACATTGGGAATCTAACCCTTTTCCCATGTAGTCATATCTAGTCGGTTCAACATTCAAGGACTCTAACCCATTTTGCCAATCCAATCCATTAAGGTGACAATTCAACACCATACATGACCACAATGTCTTTATGAACCATTTGTCAATCAATTACTGTAATAGGCCAATGCCTTAGTTTCAATCACCATTCAAGTCAATTTTTTTTTATTAAGACCCATAAAAAACCATTCAAATTCATGTTTAAAGACTCAAACCCTTGTTAACCAATCAAAACACCAAGGTTACCAACGAAATCATTACATCGACAACAAGGCCTGTACAAAGTCATTTACCAATCATTCTTACTTATCAATCCATTGTCTTAGTGTAAAACACTATTAATATGTAACTAGTTATTTCTCTTAGACATTTTCACAAACTCCTTAAGGTCATACTTTTACCATGATGAAAATCAAGGAAAAAATAATCAAGCTTAGGGTTACTCATGACCCATTTGTTAAACCATAATCAACAAGCACCCAAATGTGCAAACCATAACAAAAAATAAGTATAAACATAAGTTTAAACCAGAGTAAACAATACTCATCACTATGCATCAAAATATTCAATATTTGTTTCAAAAACCACCATTAAAGATCCAAAATCATTGTTTAAAACACATGGTATTTGCAAAATAAAAATGAGGGAAGAGTCATATGCCTTATACAAGCTGATTAACGGAATGAAATTGACCCCTTTAGCCTCTAGATGGAAACCTTTTGAAATGCTTGCTTCTAATCTTGTTGAAAAAGTTTTGAAAGGCTTTTGGAATGTTTTGATCTTGTCCAAGTGAATAATGAATTGTAAAACAATGTTATAAGTCTTGGGAAATAAGGGTTTAGCGGTGGGAAATGTTTAAAATGACCTCAGCTTAAAAGCCAAAAATTAAACCCATGGGGGTATGACTAACCTCCCCTAAACCATATCCTAGGGTATGAGTGGTACCCTTACTATTAACCTAAACTTTACCTTAGACACCCATACTGATCAACATATTACCATACAAGTCCAAGTCGTACCCTAAGGTACAAAAAGTACCTTACAACTTGTACCCTAGGCAGAATGAACTAAGTCAAGCTCAAGACATCATATGACTTTCTAACTTATGACTGGTACACTAACATGCGGCTAGGGTAAGGCCAAACTGTACCTTGGATAGAATGTTATCAACCTAAATTGATCATCATATAAGAGGGAGGGTACTAGACCATACCCTAGCATATGAGAGGTATGCTCAAATTATACCCTACCCAAAATCTTAAACTTAGGAAAGCCTATAAGGGTTCAAAGCAAAGGTGTTTGACCACCATTACCTTGTCACTCATGTCCCTCATCAAGTATGATATAGGTTCCAAAATTTCACCCATATCCCTCTATGAATGATTATATAGGTTCCAAAAGTTTACCTACATCCCCTTTTAAAAGATGATGTGAGCTTTCAAGAAGTTGGGGTTTTCACCCACAAATCTATCTTGGGCATTGGGGATTTTCACCCATAAACCCCAACTATTTAAAGAAAGAAATATTGAAACCCATCATGAACAAACTAGAATCTACAGAAATACATCACAAACCACACATAATTGCATCTTAGTTCAACATAATCCCATGATAAGAAAATTTAGCTACTCATAATGTTAAAGAGAAAAGATAAACCAAAAGGTTCATTCAAAGCATCCATGGATATGGGAAAGTAGAAGATTCTTCAATTTAAATTCAATTTCACCTAACTCAAATTAGAAAATATAAACATAATAGTTTCCCCAATTAGTAGGGTTACAAATTTTCAAAAATTCAATTATTCAAAGTATGGAATAATAAATGGGAAATGGTTTTAGCCTTTTAAGGGAATTTTTGTCGGTTGTGTACAATGACAGAATTTCCCCTAGGCATAAACTCATGAAGTTGTGATTGCTGCAGCTTGTCCATGATAGCAGCTACCTCACTTGCAGCTTCTATGAATGTACTATGAATATTATGATTCTGGGAATTTGACCAAAATTGATTGGCCGCGATCATGGCGCTTAGACCATGATCATGGTAACTAAGCCTTGTCCTGTGCAGGGTCTTCTAGTTGTGCACTTTTCTTTTCTTTTTTATTCCTTTTAAGATCAACTCATCTTTCTTTTTTATCACTTGTATACCTACAAAATGTCGATATTAGTGTATTTTAGTAACATTCTTGTCTCATTCATACCTTTAAATTATAGTAGTATGGACAAATATTTTGACGTAAATGAGTGGTAAATTTACCTCTCATCAATACCCTCAACTTAAACCGTTGCTTTTCCTCAAGAAACACTACTTCTTACTCAGTACGATAAGGAAAATTAAAGTCCACTTATGCAACCTAATGATCATGATTACTTCATACTTTATTACTACTAAAATTAGATCTTCAAACATGGCCAAAGCAACTCTCACAATAACCCTGAACACAAAATACAATTGAAAAGATGCAACAGAATTCAAGGATCAACTATGAAACAATTACTAACACTATAGAAGTAATTTTTTTTTGACCTCAACTCCACTAACCTCTTTTTGCCTCATTTTTTTCAAGATAACAATATCACCCACCTTAAGTTGTTTACACGCCTCCTCATAAGAAGGATATCCCACACATACCAAATTATCTAATATGCAATAAGGGATTTAAGTGTAAAGCTCTCTATCTCACAAAGACTCTCGATGCCAACAAGTATCATACCATAAGCTTGCACTTATTTTCAATCTCCGCTATAATGAGTACACTTGGTTGGATATCTCAAAGGGCTTTTTGAGATTGTAAAGTAGGTTTGAGGGAAGATTATAATATCATTAAGGAACAAAGTGGCTATACCCTCCTTGAATATTATATGCCAATAATCCATCTATCTTTTGTCCATGCACCACTTTTTTGTTTTAACACTTTACACTTACCTACTTTAGCTACCTTGATTAACCCAAATTTTTTCAACGCATATTTTATTTGCTTATTGTTTTTTTCAATCTATGCCTCTTTCTTCTTTTCATCATTCCTTTCTTTTTCACTTATCATTGATTAGTGCATAAGCATCCACTTACTCTACCTTTTCCCAAGGTCATCTCTTCCAAACTTACCACCCCAACATAGGCTTTTAGCCTTAATTTTTATTTTTTATGTTCAAGGAGGGTAGAGTTTGAGAGTGGAAAAAACTTTTAATGGTTGAAGGCTTGTAATATGGTTGCCAAAGAAAGGCTTGAAGGCTAAAATTGGGTAACTAAGTGTTCTATTCTTTGCATAGGTAGGGTATTTAGGATAAAGTGGGTTCCTACACTCACAAATATTGCCAAGGATTATTTCACCAACCAAGCATAATCAAAATTAGCCTTTAGAGACAAATTATTAGATTGTAAAATTGGTAAAAGTTTGTAGTTACAAAAGGAGGTAAAGTATTATTACAAGGTTACTCACGTCCATGCCGTTAATTTTCCAAAAAATTTTAGATGGTTGGGGGTGTTTTCTATGAATTTGGACCACACACAACTTGCTATTTTTGGCACCAAACCAACCTGACATCCCATATGTTTTCTTTCATATGGGAAAACAATATAACTACTCAGACTTTGGCATAGGTATAAGAATGATCCAAAACCTAAAATGCTACAGGTACTTCGATGTTATTGGTACTCAAACTTTCCCTACATCCATCGCTCATAACCCATTCATAAAAATTTTCCCTTAAGAATGTCGTCACACAATCTATAATAGTGAAAGGATCGTCCTCTGACACCATAGATAAAAATAAAGATAAAGTAAAAAATCTAACAATGAAACAAAAAACTAATCCATGAAAATATGGGTATCATTAAAGTACCTAAATATTACAACCCAAGAAAAAAATAAAAATCATCAAAAATAATATCAGAACATCAAGAAATATCTTAATAAGATAGGCCAAATAAAGTGAATACGAAGACAGTCACCCCCAACTAAAAAGCTTATAGTGTCCTCACTGTATAAAAAATAAAGCATAAAGAGAGATAAGGGTACTCCCTGAAACCACATCAAGAGCTACTCTCGCCCTCAGACTTTACATCATCTCCAGCATCATCAGAACAAAACCACCTAGTTGGGGCCTCATCATCGCTCTCCACTCTAGAAAAAAGTAGTCTATCTTGGGGTTTTAGGACCTTTCATAAGCCCATTACCCCTTCAACATCTTGCTAAATAACTTGTCCATCTTCTTTTTCCTTTTATTCATCTTTTCATTAAGTCTCGAATCTCTATGTGAGCCTCTGCCATGGATGAGTAGGCCCTCTAAATCCTTGAAATGCTGGCTCTCTACGTCTGCTGGTCCTCCATATACTTCTTTTAATCTAATTGGGACATATATGAATGGTAGGTAGTGGAGAGATCTCCCAGCCCCTAAGGCAATACCAATATAAGCTACCTAATGGCCCTTAAATTAAAAATGATCTCCTAAAAGGTCCCATCTATGAATGGCCTATAAGACTCTGGATCCTTACATATCGACTTACCCAATTCGAGCTTTATCTTCCTTCTTTTTCTTGGTGCGTACACACCTCAAATTTTGAGAGAGTAAATGAGGTTCCAGGGTACACCCAAGTGTCTCTAGGCTACTCTATAACCCCAACTCTCCTACCTAACTCAGTAATTAAAAGGGGAATAAGAGATGCATACTATCATGGTTTTTGAAGAAATTCACATCAAAGACCACAAGCTGATCAATGTTCAAAGAAATTCCATCTAGTATGGCAGCAACCATCCAACCCACTAATCTGTAAATGTTTTCATATGGGTACAAAGGGTGAGCTAGCTACAAATGATAGTTATCCAAATCCTGGCCTCAGCAGTGAAGTTGTTTATTAAAATATTCCTCTTGGTTGCCGTCCAAGGGACTTCCTTGCCTGGACATAACTTCTTCGCTAAACAACTCCAAGTTCACACCCTTTACCTTTAAATTGATCTATGTTTGCATTTGGGAGCCCATAAATATAATTCTTTTTAGCAACAAATTTCACCATCTTTCCTCGAATCCTAATGACTTGGTTTGAGAAAGATACTATGATAAGATTAGTGTGGAATTCCTATTACTACTACTCATTTGCTCGACAAGGATCTGGGGTAAGATACCTCCATCTAGTTGCCACGAGTCTATCATTAAATGCCAAAAGATTCTCTGGCACCTTCTCCAAGCATATTCTCTCTCTATAAGCATCTTTGTTCTTGGAAGATCACCATAGTAAAAATTATGGCACTCAGGGACCATGAAAGAAACTTGATCATAGTCACCCACGAGGTAAACTTGAATAACATAAGAACAACACAAAAATATTCAACATTAATATTTTCATGCACAAACTATGATATGTTGTCAAATAAAGCTCATTAGATGGCTACTTGGTGGTGTTTGGACAAGAATTAGAAGTGCAGGATTTTTGGCCCAAGCTGAAACTCAGCCTCAGATATGGTAATCACAGGATATTAAGTTGTGATCGCGCTGCCATAATCGCGGTATTTGAGGCCAGATTGAGCCAAAAATTTCAATAGTTCAAAATTCAAATTTTAAGGACAAATCATGTTCCAAAATAGAAATTTATCACTAATAACATTGAACAAGGTTCCTAAGAACTTGAATGCTGAGAATAAGAAAACAACTAGTTATGAGTTTGTTTGGGAATTTGATCGAGCACTTGGTGTGCACAATATATTTTTCTTAATTTGTAACATAATTTAGGTACTCAATACTTCCCTAGATGCATAAACACCATTAATAAAAGATAACTAACACACAAGTATAATTCAATAATGATTTAGCATTAAAAATAATAAATTTAGGCCATCCCTATTTCATGCATTCTATAGCCTACCTACAATAATTAAAGCATTAATTCAAAGCACTTATTGAAGTAATGATGGAAGATGGATGCCAAAATGCTTTTGAATTTTTAAAATATGACCAAGAGTGTGTACAATTTTAGAGAAAAGTTATAAAGAGAGTGTGAGGGAAATGGGGCATTCAGATGGTCATTTTAACTGACTGGACCGCGCTCCTAGTCTAAGTTCTGCGATTATTAACAAGTAGCGACTCAAATCACAGAGGCATGGGGCCTACAATCACGGTATCTGAGGCTAAATTTTTATCCTCTACACTATCCTATTTAGTCCAACATGTCAGAATTCATAATTGAGAAATAGATGAACAGGTTAATTTTCTTACAAACTGTAGAATAAACTTTGAATTAAAAGAGAATCCTAATTCCAAATTGATCACGCTCGCCTATACAATTGCAATTGGTAGAGGAAAATCATTGTCAATAAAGCTCAACTTATCTTGAGGTCGAATCCTCGAGGAGTGGAATTAACCTTCTAATTTAATGGGTGTAAATAGATACTAAAAAGATACATGTAATGTAGATAAAGTAAAATACATGATTTAAAATGGGGGGTTGGTTTGGAATGTAGTTTTATTAAAGTCAATTCAAGTTAACAAACAAAAGGTAACAATTGTGATTTGAAATTCAATACTAGAAGGATCTTAGGATTATATATACCTAAGGGAAATTTATGTATGGGTGAATGACAATTGGGAGCATATTCTAGTTATCATTGACATAGTAGGCTAGGTTGAAGGTTCTAGAGGATGGTTTGTCAACAAAACCTCAAAATTATCACCCAATTAAACTCACCTAATACCTTAATTGGGCATCCCTTCTTCTATGAAGATGCCTAAAACATAGCTAAAACTCTACTCACCCTTATTTCTAAGATAGTGAAAAGATAACAAACTACATATAATGTTCTCCACCATTGCCTTGTAAGCCGTATCCCTCTTTTAAGGATGATATGTATTCAATCACCCATATCCCTCTTTCAAGGATGATGTGAGTTTTCAATAACTTGTGATTTTCATCGACAAACCTCAACTTATTCAAGCAAGGAATAGTAAAACCCATCATGATCAAACTAGAATCTATAAAAATACATCACAACCCACACACAATTTTAACTTAGTTCAACATAATCCCAAAATAAGTAAATTTAGCTACTCATAATGTTAAATAGAAAAGATATACCAAAAGGTTCATTCAAAGCATCCATGTCTATGGAAAATTTGAATATTCTTCAATTTAACATCAATTTTACCAAACCCAAATTAAAAATTTCAAATAGAAAAATTTCCCCAACTAGTAGGGTTATACATTATCCAAAATTCAATTGTTCAAAGTATGGAATACCAAATGGGAAATGGTTTTATCCTTTTAAGGGATTTGGGGTTGGCTGTGTATAATAAAAGAATTGCCTTTGGGCATAAACCCGCTAAGTCATGATCCCTGCAATTTGTCTGCGACCGTACTAAGAATATCATAATCACGGTAATTTGACAAAACTTGAATGGCCACGATCGCGCCTAATACTGCAATTGTGGTAACTGACACTTGTCCTTTGTAGTGTCTTCCAGCAATGCACTTTTCTTCTCTTTTTGGTTTATTTTCAGGTCAACTCCATATCTTTTTAACTCATCACCTGTATACCTGCAAAATGTGGAAATTAGTGCAATCTAGTAACAAAGTTGTCTCATTCATACTTTCAATTCATGGTAGTGTATGCTAATTTTAGAGATAAATGAGTGGTGAATTCACTGCTCATCATAAATCTCAAACAAAAAATAGTTCACTTTTTAGCTCTTAACTTTTTTTCTGACACTCTTATGTTACAAATTGAAGAAGAAGATAAAAGATGACTATTGTAACACTAAATGGGATTATAAGCTTCCAGAAAGTTGGAATTCAAAATTTAAATTTGTGCTGCCACATCACCATCGATGGTTTTCCTAGCAGGACATCATGACTTTGATGGTCCATTGGATGAACCGTCATGATAATCCAGTGAGAAGTTGTTCTAGGGCTGACGAAGATAGGCCATGTGACGGTTCTTTAGTGACCTGATAGCCCATCATGTTATAAATCTATGATGCCTAATCCCTTGATTATTATGGTTAACATGGAACAATTAGAGTGACAAACTATTTTAGGCTCGAAGGTCAGTCGCTTTGTGCATCACCCATCTTTTTTATGTCTGGATATTCTAGTTAGAGGAGGCAGCTAGTCTAATTATCTGTCAGATCTCTAATGATCCATTGATTTACTCGTCATTACCTTCTATAATCTTGTGTTTCAAATTTAACCTTGCTTCTATGTTTGTCTCCTAATAACAAGCAAAAAAAGCATCAAATACATAACTAGTTTCTAGAATAAATCAAATATCCCTCATATAAGGTGCAAAATATATTGTTAAATGTTGGAACATCAACACCCTCAACATAATACAATTGCTTGTTCTGAAGAAACTTAATGCAATACAATGTATGATTCTAGAATATAAAAGAATGATCATCTTTTTGAAATAGTAAGGACTAACAATTTAGAACACACACTACACTCATAATCCTAACTTAAAGGGATCCATTCTTTGGCATTACACGCTAGCTAGATTACATGTATATACAATAAGAACAATATCTAAAGATTAGTAACCATGTGTATAGTTCACTTACTCTCATATTCAAAATAGTTTGTCACACACTTATCTATTAAAATCTCAAAATGACATTAGAATTTCTCACTCTCATAACAAACATAAAACAAATTACACACAAAGCTATTAGCTTGCCCTTATAATTCTATTAAGTCTATAATTTGATAGCAAGGATCACTACAGGACTTGCTGAGGCTTGTAATATAAGTATGGGTGTAGGTAAGAGTCTTTTTCGAATATTGACTTCCCCTCATTACCACTGTTACTACTATGAATTTCAAGTTGGTGGTTTATATGGCATCCATAGTGTTTTAATGCCCCTTATATACAAATAATTTACTCTTTTTTTAATAAAAACTTTAACATCTCTTGTTAAGAAATTCAGCCACACGATCAACTTCCTAATATAGCTTTCTACACTAGCCACCCTTAACTTATGTTGATACCATAAGTTGAAGTACACAATATCCCAAATGATAAGGGATAATTAAACAAAAGCTTGTCACTGTAATCTCTTTTTCAAACTAACCTTTATTCAATAACTCTCGATAGTAGACATTCTTAAAAGAGGCAATTTTCTCAAGTTAAGATGCACAATGTTCAAAGAAAGACAAGGGACAAGATAGATATTAACCATAAATAAGGGTAAGCTAGTGGTTTTGAATAAAAGTCAAAAGATAAAAAAAAGGGGTTTAAGGGAATCTACAAATAACTATTTTTTGTTAGGGTTTTAAGGCTAAGCGGACTTAACTAGCAAAAAAAATGGTCTTGAGATCCTATCCAATTCAACAAACAATAACTTGAACAAAATTGAACCGGGCAAGTTCTAGCTGCATACACATAGTAAGAAATGTAGTAAATCCTCACACACATAAGCAATGAGCTAATACTTACTCTACTATTTTTTAGAATTGTGCTTAGCTTAAACATATTCACTCATTCTAAAGATTCTAATTCCAAGTATAGATCCACAATGGTTAATCACTATAGAGTCTATAAAGACTAAAATTGTTAAAGTGGTCCTTATTTTTAATAATCCAACAACTCCAAAGTCCAACAACTTTACATTTAATCATTATCTTTTAACAAACATTATATGTACACATGAAAGCAATAAAATAGTGCATATTTATAATAACATAAATATAATAAAAATAGAATAATGTAATAAAACACATTTATAGTCACACGAGAACAATATAAATAGAACAATGGAATAAAAATCCTAAGCATGTCAGTTCTCCTATATAGAACATGAGGTAAAATAACACATGCAATAAAAAACGCTGTTTTAAAAGATTTTATAGAAGAATCCCACCCCTACTAAAAGAATATGTGTTATCCTCAATGCATTGGTATAAAGTACAAAGGAGTAGAGAATTTAATAGCCTTAAGGATTGTAAGTCTGTCGATTCATGTGAGGCCTCCTTTGCCTCAGTCATAATTGTAGTGACCCCAACGATGACCCATATGCCCAAATTTGGTAGCCCCTCAGTAATTAGAGTGGGTAAAGGTAGTACAGCTAGATTATGCCTACTTTCTTGAGCTGAACTGGTGGACATACTAGCAATTTTATCTTCAACTAACTTATTTCTTACTTCCTAATCTTTTCTTGACTTCTCATTATTTTTTTCATTTCCTTTCTTCAAGTGAAAAACCCTAGGTATTTGACCCTTACAATATTTCTTAGGTTTTGGACTTACTAGACTTGGTCCAACTCAAGGGTACCATTCATACCCTTCGGTACGAGTTGGGGGATGGCTTAATAGTTTACTCGTATGTTAGGTAGTAGATTTTTCTTAGTAACTGTAAACGTTAAGACTCAATATTGTACATATTATATTCTTGGATATAAGGGATACAATGCCATGTTGTATGGTGCTTGGTTGGTTGGTCTTATGGAAATTGTCCATGATACGATTTAGAGACACAGTTTGGGGTTCCACTAGTACCCTAAGGTATAAGTTGTGTAGGCTTAGTCGTATCTAAATATGGAGGGTCTTGGTGAGGTTTAGGGTATGAGTTATGTTTCTACTCGTACATTAGGGTATGGTTTACATAGGTGAGTTGTACCCTTTTGGGACTTGGTTTCTAGCTTTTAAGTGAGGGTAGTACGGATATTTCCCACTCCAAAATCCTTATGTCCTAATGTTATATAACCCTTGGTGGCCTCTCATAACATTTGTTAAAGAACAGAAACACTATAAATACTCTCTCAAACTCTCTCTTGAATATTAGAGGCTAGGATTTCTACATGTGTTGTTCAAACAGTTCAAGATTTATGTTACTCTACGGAATCCTTATGTAAAAGGAATGTACTTCTTCCCACATTGTTAGTTCAACTAAATTCGTGATTTAATATGTTTTAAACATTAATTTATGAAATCATAAGTGGTGGTTTTGAACCAATGTTGAGGGTTTTGATGCACATTGTTTAGTTTTTGTTTAAACTATTTTTTTTACATATTTTTGGTGATGGGTTTCACATGTGGGAAATTTTTAGTTATGGTTTAATAAATGGGTCATGATTAACCCAAATTATGATAATTTATGCTTTTGTTTTGGTCTTAGTAAAGGTATGCCCTCAACATGTTCGATAAAATGCCTAAAAGAGTGTTTTCACTCTATTATTAAACTTTAATTGGAACTATTATATGCCATGGTTTACTAATGGAACCTTAAATGGATTTGGATGGTTTTGCATGGTTTAAATTATTTTACTGGTATAAATTTTGTACTTGTTTGGACTGGTCAAAAATTGTAAGACGCCGCAAAGTTCCCTCATATTCTGAGCCTTATAACGTGTCAAGTGAAGTATAATTCCGACCCTAAAAGATTGAGAAGTGACTTCCCAAGTGATTGGTATTTAAACCATATATAATTTTCTTAAATTTGACTTTTTGTCATATAGAGAATAGAATTAGCTTTCCAACGATACCAATTCTGTCTAAATCCGGTATCAGGGTGAGAAGTTATGGCTGTTTTACTGAGAGTTATTGGAACCTCCCCAGGTGTGACGGAAGATCCAAAGGACCATCCAACTAGGGCAGCAACTCCCTTTTTGGCCCAAGTGTGATGGCCAAAATAATGGACCATCAAGGCTACAATTGACCATCACTAGGACTATCGTGCTTAGGTAGTGTGGCCTCATTTTGGCCAACATACGATGAATGATCCGACGGACCGTCAGGCTAAGTGATGGACCATCGCTTTGACTATCACACCGAGGCAATATGTTTTTTCTGACCAACGTGCAATGGACGACCTGACAGACCATCAGGCTAGCTACGGACCGTCGCTTCGACTGTCGCAGCCTCCGTTCAGTATTTTAAAGTCCTTTTTAAAAGGGGATTTTGGGTCTTTTCCCTTTTAACCCTCAGATATATTCAAAATGAACCTGATAGCCTCATTATCTCCCAAAACATCCAAAGGCTAGGGTTTCTCCCTCAAGAGCAAATCTAAAATCCTTCTCCAAGAAATCCAAGAACTCACCATGGATTCTACAAATTGAGTTGAGATTTGAGTTCCCCAAGTTCAAAGGTTGTAATAACCCTCTCTCAAGAGTAATAAGAAGAGTTTATAGCAAGCTCGTTCATCCAATTTCATAATATATGATATGTGGGGTTTTGAACAAGGATAATCCTTTCATCCTTGTGCCCAAGGCTTATTTAAACTATGATTTTCAACATTCTATGAGATTTTACATGAATTTGAATTGGGGTTTTTCACCCATTAATATTGATTGCAATATTTTGATGTTTCACATGAATTGAGAGACTAATGGCATGATTTTCACATGTTTTCTTGAGAAATTACAGTTGGGTCTATACCCCATGATTTTAATCCTTGAGAAATTAATAGTTAAAATGTTTGAGATATTGAAGTATATGAGTATGTTGAGATTTTGAGACAAATTGCTGAAATTTCCAGATTTCTACATGAGTTATGAATCTATATGCTATCTATTATACTTTTGATGAGTTTTAAATTGAGAGTTAATAATGGGTTATTGAACCCTACTTGAGATTTGAAATTTTATGAACTCTTATGCTATAAGCACCTATGATTTGAGTATTCTGAGTTTATTGAGAAATGTTTTGACCTAATGGTCATGGAGTTTTGAAATCTACTTCACTACATGAGATTACAAATTTGATTATTGGGTTCTTGATGAACTATGAGATCATTTTAAAGTGAATTTTCATGAGATGAGCAAGATAAACTAAAGGGAGTAGTATTTATCACCAAGTTGGGTAAGTTTCTATGGTTTCTTACCCCAGAACTATGTGACACCATAGGTTTGAGATTTTGGGCCTAAGGCCAAGATATTAGGCCCAAGGTCGAGATAATTAATCACTAAATTGAGGTTATACTCCCAGGAAAGAGTATGACGCTCCTCCTCAAAGTGGGTTCTTTTTCTTAGGAGGACAAAATATTGGAATCCATGTAGCTCGCATGGTTTATGTCGGTTAAGAGAACCTCCCTTGATACAAGTTATTTTCCTAATAGTAAAGTTGCAGATTTGCTCCCTAAGACTAAAGTATTTTCCCTTGATATAAGTATTTCCTCTAAAGCTATGTTATTTACCTAAACTAGAGTATCTTTCTATTGAGATAGAATGATTTCCCTAATCCTTTAATCGAGATATTTTCCTAAAGTGAATGAAATGCCTTCAAGTATGTTTCAAAGTTATATGATTTTGAATTCCAAGTACTTGATTTCAAAGAGTTATGAGTTCTTAAGCATTAAAGAGGTTTTACTCTCCATAGGACATATGAATGAGTTGAAAGTATTGTTTAAAGTTTTCTTTAGCCTATGAGTAATGAGAATAAGATAATACTACCAATTTCAAAGTTAAACTATGATGACTCATGAGATTTGTGTTATATGCTTCATTCTACATGATTCATGATCTTTACATTTATACTTATTCAAGCCATGTAAGTCATTACTTATTTCATGCATGATTTGATTAAAAAGTATTGATATTGTTTTATATAAATACATGCACCCCCACATACTCATTACATTCCCAAGTATTGATCCATATATAGTTCTATGTGCTACATTGTCTTATAATGTAGGTTCAGGTGCTCATTCCCAGCCTTGTTAGTAACTTTTGATTACCTCTGTCTATATTTCTACAGCGGTGAGTCTTCATAGTTTGGGGAAATATCTTCAGACATTTCCACATTTGAGAGACTATGTTATTACTTTCAGTTCATTTTGAGTCAGTTGGGGACCACTCCCAATGGCTCTCTAGTTCATGAATTAGTAAAGTCTTTGTCAAACTAGTTATCATATTGTGATTGTATTGAGAATTTTAGTATTGTGGTCGTTTGGACTGAGTATTTTCTTTGTACCTCCCTTTATATTATATGACTATGCTAGTGTTTGAATTACTTCAGCTTCAAATGAGTATTATGAGTAGAAATAGGCTCAAAAGGTTAGATTGGGGCTACTTGTAGCCTTAAGCACCATGTGACATCTTGGGAGGCGACTTCGGGTCGTTACAAATTTGGTATAAGAACCTAAGGTTTTAAGGAGTCCTAGGAAGTCTGACAAGCCTCATTGTGTAGAGTCTGGACCATCAGTATGTAGCGCGCCACATCTATAAGCAATAGGGTACAAGATATTTTAGGAAAAATTGTTTCTTTCTTTTGGATTCTATTATTCCTATAGTTGTCCCTCTCATCTAATAATTTGTTCTCTTCTATTTTAGAAAAATGCCTCTCTGAAGAGCGAATTCCTATAGGAACGATGATGAGAAACCCCCACCTGTTGATCCTTTGAATGAGATAATGTCTCATGCCAAGTTTCGGGTGGCCTTTCAGGTGTTATCCCAAGTAGTCACCGCCAATGTTTGGGCCAATAACCATGCCGCATTTCCTAATCATCAGGGAGAAGATGTAGCTGCGAGTAAGATTCTTGATTTTTTGTGGGTGAATTTGCCAGAATTTTATGGGTCCAAGGCAGATGAGGACCCACAATTGTACCTTGAGGAGGAAAGAAAGATCACACAGGTGATGTATATTTCTGAGGAAGAAAATATTGAGTTGGCATCCTGCAGGCTAAAGGACATTACTTATGACTGGGATGTATCTTAGAGGGAGGGTAGAGGTGATAACGCTGCTTATATGACATGGCAGGTGTTCTAAGATATATTCTTAGATAAGTTCTTTCTGCTTGAGATGAGAGAGGTACAGATTAAGGAGTTTATAAACTTGAGGTAGGGCTCCATGACTGTTAAGGAGTACTACTTGAAGTTCAATCAGTTGGCCAAGTATGCTCCTAATTTGATTTCTGATACCCAGGCTAGTATGAGAAAGTTCATGACCGGTGTTTCTGGGTTGGTACTGATGGAATGTAGGACAGCGATGCTACATACGAATATGGATTTGGACAAATTAATGACATATGCTTAGCAGATAGAGAGGGATAAGATTAGAGTTAAAAATAAAGTGAGGGGTAACAAGAGGGCTAGATCTTAGCAGCATGAGTTTAGCCAGCCTAGGTTCCATAGAGGGAACCGCCCTCAGTTTTAGAGACGTCTGTCTATGCCAGCGTCTTTATCAACTAGTGCTCCCACGCCTAGAGGCAAGCAGGAGCAAGAGGGCAGGTCTTTTATGTCTAGGTCGTAGAATAGTGTTGGTGACAGGCCCTATTATCCTCCTTGAGCTAAGTGTGGTAGGGATCATCCCGATGAGTGTTTCATAGATTTGAGAGGCTGTTTTGGTTGTGGCAAACAAGGCCATAGACTTAGAGATTATCCTCATGCTATATTGGGAAACAGAGATGCCTAACCTTAGGCACAGACTACAAGTGCACCAGCTCTTGTACCCTATCCTTCCCCTACTCAAGTTGGTTTATCGAGCACTGCTGGCGGTCAGTACCAGAATAGATTCTATACCTTACCTTCCATCAGAAGCAGAAGGACTCTCTCAATGTTATTACCGGTATGCTTTGTGCCTTTTGGTTTGATGTCTATGTGTTTTTTGACCCTGGGTCAAGTCTCTCTTATGTGACCCTACTTGTAGCTGTGACTTTTAAAATGAGTCCCGAAAAGATTTTTGAGCCCTTCCTAGTTTCTACACCAGTAGGGGAGTCAGTTGTTGCTAAACAAGTATATAGAGATTATCCTATTACTATTCTTCATAGAGTCATACTTGTAGATTTGATATAGTTAGACATGGTGGATTTTGACCTTATTCTGGGTGTGGATTTGCTTCATTCTTGTTGTGCATCTATAGACTGTCGTACCTGTATGGTAAAGTTTCAATTTCCTGATGAACCAACTTTTGAGTGGTCCGAGAGTTTGGTATCTCCCAAGAGTCATTTTATATCCTATCTCAAGGCCAAAAAGCTAATATCCAAGGGTTGTATCTATTACCTAGTTAGAGTCAAAGACACTAAGGCTCTAACTATTCAGTCAGTCGATATTGGTAATAAGTTTCCTAATGTTTTTCTAGAAGATCTCCCAAGGGTACCTCCCGATAGAGAGATAGAATTTGGGATTGACCTACTTCCCGATACTTAGCCTATTTATATTCCATCATACTATATGGTACCCTCAGAGCTTAAGAAGTTGAAAGAGCAACTCAAAGATCCTTTAGACAAAGGTTTCATTACACCAAATATTTCTCCTTAGGGCGTACCTATCTTATTTGTGTAAAAGAAAGATGGTTCTTTGATGACCTATTTTATAAGTTGTAAGGTGTAAGTTATTTCTCCAAGATAGACCTTAGATTCATCTATCATCAACTTAAAGTGAGGGAATGTGATATTCCAAAGGTAGCCTTTCGAACCTGCTATGGTCACTTTGAGTTTCTATTCATGTCTTTTGGGCTAAACAATGCCCCAGCTGCCTTTATGGTCCTCATAAACCGAGTATTCAAGCAATATCTTGATATGTTTATCATAGTGTTCATAGATGATATCCTTGTGTACACCCGTACTGAGAATGACCATGCAGATCACCTTAGAATTATCTTGCAAACTCTTAGAGGTCACCAATTGTTTGCCAAATTCAGTAAGTGTGAATTTTGGCTAAGGTTTGTAGCCTTTTTGGGTCATATTGTTTTAGCCGAAGGTGTTAGAGTTGATCCCCAAAATAAAGAAGCTGTAAAAAATTGGCTTAGACCTATCTCTTCATCTGACATTAGAAGTTTCTTGGGTCTAGCAGGCTATAATTGCCATTTTGTTAAAGGTTTTTCTTCTATTGCATCTCTAATGACTTGGTTGACCCAAAAAAAGTTAAGTTCCAGTGGTCAGATTCTTGTGAGAAGAGTTTTCAGGAGTTGAAGACTCGACTTACTTCATCCCTTGTGTTGACCATGCTTGATGGTACAGATAGTTTTGTGGTGTATGGTGATGCCTCTAGAATTGTTTTGGGTGGTGTGTTGATGCGAAGAGGTAAGGTTATAGCCTATGCCTCTAGACATTTAAAGTTAAATGAGAAGAATTACCCAACCCATGATCTTGAGTTAGCTGTTGTGGTTTTTGCTTTGAAAATATAGAGACACTATCTTTATGGTGTTCATGTTGATGTGTTTACTAATCATAAGAGCCTGTAGTATGTATTTACTTAGAGGGATTTGAATGTTAGTCAAAAAAGGTGGTTGGAGTTTTAAAAGACTATGATATGAGTATGTTGTATCACCCAAGAAAGGCCAATGTAGTGGCGAATGTCCTTAGCAGATTGTCAATGGGTAGTGCTGCTCATGTAGAGAAAGGTAAGAAAGAGTTAGCTCCTGATGTGCATTGTCTAGCTAGATTGGGTGTTAGGTTGCCAGATTTAACTGAAGGTAGTGCATTGGTGCAGAGTAGTTCTGAATCCTTTTTAGTGTCGGAAGTAAAAGAGAAGTAAGACCGTGATCCTAGTTTGGTCAGGCTGAAAGAGTCAGTTAAGGACAAAAAGGTAGAGGTTTTCTCCCAAGGGGGAGATGATGTGTTGAGATTGCAGGGTAGATTGTGTGTTCCTTGTGTTGAAAATTTGAGGCAGAGGATTATGGCTAAAGTGCACGGCACGCGGTATTCTATTCATCCCAGCACTACTAAGATATACCGCGACTTGCGGGAAATCTATTGGTGGAATGGTATAAAGAAGGATATAGCTGACTTCGTAGCAAAGTATGCATCGTTCCAACAGGTTAAGGTAGAGCACCAAAGACCTGGTGGTATGATGCAAGAGTTTGTATACCCACTTGGAAGTAGGAGGTGGTGAATATAGATTTTGTGATCGGGTTACCTCTTTCGCATCGTTATTATGATTCTATTTGGGTTGTTGTAGACATGCTGACTAAGTCCGCGCATTTCTTGCCCATGCATACATCTTATACAACTGAGGATTATGCTAGATTGTATATCTGAGAGTTAGTCAGGCTGCATGGAGTTCCCTCGTCTATCATTTCGCATAGGGGTACTCAATTTACTTCTCAGTTTTACAAGGCATTTCACCAGGGTCTTGGTACCCAAGTTCTTTTGATTTTCACTTTTCATCCATAGATAGATGATCAGGCTGAGAGGACGATTCAGACCCTAAAATATATGTTGAGGGTGTGTGCACTTGATTTCAAAGGTAGTTGGGATGAGCATTTGCCATTGATAGAGTTCACCTATAACAATAGTTACCATGCTAGCATCGAGATGGCACCATTTGAGGCCTTGTATAGTAGAAGATGTAGATCAACCATAGGTTGGTTTGAAGTGGGTAAAGTTGCCGTGATTGGGCTTGATGCAACATTTGAAGCTATGGAGAAAGTTTAGTTGATTAGAGAAAGGTAGAAGACCGTTCAGAGTCGTCAAAAGTCTTATGCCGATGTGAGGAGAAGAGATCCTGAGTTTGAGGTAGGTGATTTGGTATACTTGAAGATTTCACCTATGAAAGGGGTGAAGAGGTTTGGTTAAAAGGGAAAGCTTAGTCCCCGTTATGTTGGCCCGTATAGAGTCTTGAGCCGTGTTGGTAAAGTAGCCTATGAGGTTGAGTTTCCGGCAGAGTTGTCAGCTGTTCATCCTATTTTTCATGTCTCCATGCTTAAAAAGCATATTGGTGATTTTGTTGTAGTATATCCCTCAGAGAGTACTGATACTTAGAATAGTCTTTCATTCGATGAGATTCTTGTTGAGATCCTAGATTTTCAGATCCGTAGACTGGAGAACAAAGAGGTTCCCTTAGTTAAAGTTTTATGTCGAAACCAGTCAGTTGAGGGCGCTACGTAAGAGGCAGAAGCAGACATGTGATTCAAGTACCCACACCTCTTTTCTGCTAGTTTAGATCAATCTAAAGGTATTATTCCTCCTAAATTCAGCCCTTCTAATCTAAAGTTCAGCTATATGTATCTATTCTCCCATGAGTTCTTGTAATTTTCGAGGCATTCAAGGGTTTAGAGAGATTTTGAACCCATTTTAGCAACTTACTTCAGCTATGTGTACTCTGTTTTCCTGTGTTCCTAGTCTAACTAGCAACATTCGAGGATGAATGTTTCCAAGGAGGAGATATTGTAAGACTCCGTAAAGTTCCCTTGTAATCTGACCCTTTGAGCGTGTCAAGTGAAATGTAATTTTGTTCCTAAAAGACTAAGAAGTGACTTCCCAAGTGATTGGTATTTAAACCATATAGATTTTTCTTAAATTTGACTTTTTGTCTTATAGAGAATGGAATGAGCTTTCCAACGATACCAATTTCATCAAAATTCGGTATCGGGGTGAGAAGTTATGGCCATTTTACTGAGAGTTATCGGAACCACACCAGGTGAGATGGACGATCCAACGGACCGTCAAGTCTGTGACGGACCTTCGCTCGGCCCATTGCAAAAAAAGCAATAAATCCCTTTTTGGCCCAACTGCGACGCCCAAAATGACAGACCATCAAGGCTGCGATGGACCGTCGCTAGGACCGTCGCGCTCAGGTAGTGTGGCCTCATCTTAGCCAATGCACGAACGATTATCCAACGGACCGTCAGGCTAAGCGATGGACCATCGCTTCAACCGTCACACTGAGGTAGTATGTTCTTTTTCTAACCAATGTGCGACGGATGACCCGATGGATTGTCAGGCTAGCGATGGACAGTCACTTCGACCGTCGCATCCACCATAGAGTATTTTTATGTCCTTTTTAAAATGGGCTTTTGGGTATTTTTTCTTTTAACCCTCACATATATTTGAAATGAACCTGATATCCTCATTATCTCCCAAAACATCCAAAGGTTAGGGTTTCTCCCTCAAGAGAAACTCTAAAACCCTTCTCCAAGAAATCCAAGAACTCACCATGGATTCTACAAATTGAGTTGAGATTTGAGTTCCCCAAGTTGAAAGGTTGCAAGAACCCTCTCTCAAGAGTAAGAAGAAGATTTTAGAGCAAGCTTGTTTATCTAATTTCATAATCTAAGATATGTGGAGTTTTGAAAAAGGGTAATCTGTAACACCCTGCAAAATTCTCTCTTAGTCTGAGCCTTAGAGCATGTTCAGTGAAATATAAACCCGGTCCCAAAAGTCTTAGAAGTGCCTTCCCAAGTGAGAAATATTTTGAGTAGTATGGAATTTCCCTAATATAAAATTTTTGTCATGTAGGGAATTGAATAAGATTTCCATCGATACCAAATTCGTCCAAATCCGACACTCGGGCGAAGAGTTAGAGCCATTTTAGTGAGACAGTGTGCCACTTAGCACTTTAGCACATCACGGAGCCAACCAAAATGGCAATTGTCAAATTCCAGTGAACCTCTACAATTTTCTCCACATCGAAGTGCTTTTCCAGTTTGCAACCAAGGTGGCAATGCTATTTCCACCGCGTTGCACCATCAAGCAGTTTCCCAATTGTACAATTTCCAGTGAGCTGGTGCAATTATGGTGCGTCACGCCAGAATGAAAAATTGAGATTCTTCTAATTTTGGATTTTAATTCCAAAGGTTTTTTGGTCTTTTCCCATTCTTTTTGAGCCCCTATACATACTCGATAAAACGCTCTCAGCCCCATTTCCCGTCTTCAACATCAAAACTAGGGTTTTACAAAATCAAAACTCTTATTTCTTCTTCAAGAAAAATTAATAGAGATCAAGAGAAATCAAGAAATCAAGAATCTCTCCAAGGGCTTTCAAGAAAAGAGTTTCCCTAAGGTATGTAGATGTTGATTCTTGTGTCCCTTTCATCCAAGAAGCTCAAGTACCCTTTTTCTAAAATTTAAAGATCTTGTGTTTATAGGGCTTAGTGATTCATGTGAGTTTAAATTGATGTTCATACTATGATTGAGTTGTGATTCATGTTGTTTACAAGGTTATCAAGCTTTGACCTTAGTATGTGATACTCATTATAAATCCTCATCAATATGCTTATAAGATGATGTGTTGATGTCAATTAAGTGTAGAAATAGTTAAATAAGAAAGCATGCTACCCATATGTTTGATAAAATTCTTATGTGATGGAATTAGATCCATTCTATCATGTTGATTAGAGATCCCTAATTGTGTTTAAGCCCATGTATGCCAAGTATTTGTGGAAAAGCCTTAGTGAATGAATTATGGCATGATAGCATGAAATTCTCCAATTTTGTGCTATTTGATACATTCTAGGACTTTAATACATGCTAAGTGTTTGATGAATGAATTATAATATGATATCATGAAGTTCCCCAATTATTTGTTCTTCAGTACATGCAAAGACTTAAATATATGCGAAGTGCTTGATGCAAGGCCTTGTTGAATGGAGTATGATCCAATAGCATGTCCCCCCATGTTATTACATGTTTAGGATTCCTAAATGCTTGAAGTGATGTCTTAATGATTGTGATAGTGAATGATTGTCCATGGTCTTGATTATTCAAGAATGGTTATGTTTAACTTTTATGTTATTGAGTCATGGGGGTATTTATACCCAAAAATTTAGCTGTTGTCTAGAGCCCGTGTCAGTTTTCATGATAATTCCAGTCAAGCCATGATTCTCAAAACTCAGCAAGTTATAAAACTCTGTATTCTCAGATAGATACAGAACTTAATAAGTCTTAGTAATATCTGTAATCATCGTAATCTCAGTAGCGCTAGTAATCTAGCCTCAGTTCTGTACCCAACTCAGATCTAGTAGCATTCAAGTGTTCAGTTCTGACCTCTGTAGTAATCAAGTACTCTATTAAAACTCTGTATCATCAGTCAGATATTGTGATTTAGTAGTATTCTATCAGATACAAAATCAAGTGAATTTAGCTTAACTCAGTTAGATCATTAGAGAAACGTTAACAGTATCAAATTAGTTTAGTTTGTGTTCAGTTGAGAATTTAGTTCAAAGTCTTTCAGTTGGGAGTAGAAGAGAGAACTGAGAGAGGGAAGGGATGGTGGCTCCTTGTCAGAGAGAGAGGTCGAGTCGTTAGGAGTAATTCCTAAACTCCAAAACTGCGTAGCTAGCGCAAGATGCAGGAGTGACCCTCAGTAAAGGCTGTCACCCATAGAGAGAGGTTTTATATTATATTGCCTTAGGCTGACTTCCAGTGAGGTTTAACCACCAAAGAGGATTGACCAGAGAGGTCTTTAACCGTGGCATGATATTAACACCCTTCCAGCTGGGGTTACAGTTTGGACCCCACCAGGAGGAGGTTAGGGCATGTTGGTTAAGTAACTACTTCCCACAGTTGCAGTTTTAGTATCAATCTTCAGAAATTAGGACTGTCAGATACAGTCATCTATCTCAATGAGGAACTAAGATAGTTTCATTGATTCATGGACCACCCATCAGATAGGTTGGGTCTCATATACAATTATTCAATATCATATCTAGAGATCACCCGATAGATAGGCCTAATCTCTATTTCAGAATCAGTTGAGTAATCTCATTATCAGATCCAGAGATCACCTGATGGATAGGCTTGATCTCAGTCTCAGATTTAGTTGAGTATTCTTATAGTTAGTTTTGAACATAATCATTTTCTTATCATTCATAATAGATTCCGAAATCATCTGTTAGAGAGGCCGATCTCTGATTGAGTTAGTCGAGAGCAGTGAGCTCAGAATTCAGTCATTATTGTGATTATATTAAGTTAATTAGTTCTAGTATTCTCATATTTTGAGATCACTCGCTAGATGAGACTGATCTCAACTTCAGTACTCAACTATTAGTATTATATGATTCAATGATTCAGTATCTCAGCGTTAGTAGTGAGTTTAGATGACAGCAAAGCGGTACCCGAATTTCAGTATTTAGAGTTGTGATGATTGTGATTATGGTTTGTGCATCATGTAAGTTTTCTCATTCGATACTCTCATGATTATTTAGTTAAGTAATTTTTCATACTCGGTACATTCTCATACTAATGCATTTGTGCTATGGTGTTTTATTTGACACCATAGGTTTAGAGGAACAAGATCCAGAGTACCCTTTAGTAGTTCAGTCCCAGCCAGTAGCAGTAGACATTGCAGTGAGTCCTCTTTATTCGAGAATGATCCATTTTATCATTTTTCAATCAGATTTTGTTTATTTTTAGTAGACAAAGTTAGTTGGGGACATATCCCATACAACTCCAAAGTTCATACAGTTTAGAGGCTTTTCGGACAGACGTATCAGTATTCAGTTTTCAATTTTGAGTATTTTTATATGTTTTGAACCTTATGGCCAGTTTTAGCATTTATTAGCTATATTATGCAGTGTTTAGGTACAAATATTAGTAGAGGGTTGGCTTGTGGTCCTTTGGGATCATGAGCACCGTGTGTTGTTTCGGTTCCAGAAAATCGGGTCATCACAAACTTAGTATCAGAGCCTAAGGTTCAATAGTGTCCTAGGGAGTCTGAAAAGCCACATCTAGCAGAGTTTAGTGCATGGGTGTGTTGTGTACCACATTTATGTTCAAGAGGCTACAAAATGTTTTTAGGAGCAGTTTCCCTTCTTTCAGCGTTCATGTCGTGCGACTGAGCATGAGCTCAAGTTGATCCTCATTCTAATCCACTTCTTTCTTCCATTTAGAGAGTATGCCTCCTCGCAGAGATTATGCCTATGGGGTTGATGACCAGCCCCCTCAGCAAGTAGATCCTGAGAATGAGAATGTGGCACAGGCCTTTTGGGCAGCTTTTTAGGTGCTAGCCCAAGTTGTGACTAATGTTCAGGGTGACTGTCAGGGTGTAGCCCCACCTTAGCAAGATGGGGGTTCAGCCGTAGCCAGAATTAGAGATTTATGAGAATAAACCCACCAGAATTCTATGGGTCAGTAGCAGGTGAGAACCCACAGCTTTATCTAGAGGAGGTGAGGAAGGTCACCCAGGTTACGCATGTTTTTGAGGAGCAGAGTGTTGATTTAGCATCCTATACATTGAAAGATATTGCTTATGATTGGGTAGTGATGTGGAAGGAGGGTTGAGGGGAGGATGCAGCTCCTGTGACTTGGCAAGAGTTTTAGGGTGCCTTCCTAGATAGGTTTTTCCCGCAAGAGATAAGAGAGGCTAAGGTAGAAGAGGTCATGAACCTAAGGAAAGGTTCCACGACAGTGAAGGAGTATTGTCTGAATTTCAACCAATTAGCTAAGTATGCTCCCGACTTGATAGTTGACCCTAGAGCGAGTATGAGTAAGTTTGTGACTGGCGTGTTCGGGTTAGTGTTGAAAGAGTGTAGAACTGTGATGCGCAATAGAGATATGGACCTTGCAAGGCCGATGATACATTCACAGCAGATTAAGGTAGATAAGATAAAAGAAAGAGAGAGGGTGAGTAGGAGATCCAGGACAGGTAGCCATGGTTTCTCTTAGGCAGGGTCCTAGGGTAGTAGTCGTTCTCACCATAGTCAGAGCTTTTAATCCCAGCTCCATCCTAAGCTAGTGTACCCACACCTGAGTTTAAGGGTATCAGTTATGATGGAGAGCCATGCTCCAAATCCCAGAGTAGTACTAGTGGTGTTAGTACTAATCCGCTTTATGGAGAGTGTGGTAAGAGCCATATCCATGTTTTAACAAGGTTTAAATGACAAGAATCAATGAAAAATAATTGAGATTGGTATTTGGAGCATACCCAATCTTAAAATAGATGAAATTTCCCAAAAACTCAAACACTCAAGAACCAAGTCTAAAAAAATAAGGGATATGACCCACCCAGGCATTGCCTAAGCAAACACCGATTTTCTTAATAAGTCATCCCTTAAGCAACCAGGTGTCACTTACGTGATACCCCTATGGCACACAAATATCATGTAAGTAACCAGGAAGTTTCTTAAGATAGAATTGCTTCAGCGATCCTGTCGTCGCTTAGGCGTTACTTTAGAAGTCAAGCCATGTCTCTTAAGAGACCAAAGTGTCTATTAAGCGGTGCACCAACTAGAGACTTTGAGAATTACAAGTCTTTGTGGACCTCTCGAGATTCATCAAAAATTCCAAGAATTAAAACTAACTATGCAACTAGATAATATTTAATGCTCCAGGCTCAACGGCCATATCAAATTTTCAAAAAAACATAATTTTCACCAAGTTGACCACTAAAACCCAGTCTCACAATATTTCAAACTGAGGGTCGAAAGGAGATATAAAATCCATAAAACCACAATAGCCATGTTACTAGTCTAAAATTGACATTTTGAATTTGTTGGCATGATGTTTCAGATTTTAATGGACTATTTTACATCTTTTACAAGGGATAATTGTATGTCTTTAAGCAACTATCTGCGTATTTGATATTGGGTTTTATTATTTTCAGGAAAAAGACTTAACAAAAAAAATAACTTGGTAAAGTAGAAGCTAAAGACATTTGACGGTCAAACTGATGGGTCGTTAACTATGTGATGGATCATCAAGATGTTCATCAACACTAAACAGAGTGGAAGAAACTGAGGTTCCAAGCGACTATCCAAGAGATGAATCATCAGAACTCTGACAAGCCATCAGTATAAAACAAAAAGTGATCCCTCAAGTGATGAAGTGATGGACCGTCAGACCTCTGACGGGCCACCAACCTGGCCATCGGTATAATACAAAAAGTGGTCCCTCAAGTGATGAAGCGACTTTCCAAGTGATGGACTATTGAGCCGCTGACGGGCCATCAACTTGGTTGTCAACCGTGACGCGACAATGCTGAACTTAAAATTTTAAATCCTCAGTACCTGAAAACATATGAATACCCAGTCTAGGTTTAGATTAGGTATCTTTCAACTATCTTTTATCCTTTTTTCAACTTTTGAGCAATTTTTAACCTACTATTCTCTGAGAAATAACTGATATTGTGGATCTGAACATTTTATTCATTATTTTCTTTGGAGATCAAGCACAATCCTTTGGATATTTTTGCAAGTAATTTTCTAAATTTTCTATGAGAAACACAATGAAATCTTCTTCTCCTTCTATGATGTGTAGCTAAAGCTCTAATAACAAGGGTTATGGGAGCCTTGATGTGATTGGATTTTTATGGTCGGGAGATCTCCTGAGTTCTGTAACCATTGCAATTGTATAAACTCCTCTTCATTATTATGATATTTCTTAGTTGCAAACTTGAAGGGTGAGCCCAAGAAAACCGCTTGTTTGAGTAGAGATATGTGTTTTGGGAAAAGAGGAGATTTACAAGGATCTCAAAGGATTTAACCTTTGGGTTAAGGGTTGATGCCTTAACAGGATTAACCCGCTTTAGAAATCAATTGAACATATCAATATATTTTTTAAGTTTGATAGAGTTAAAGGGTAATTATCTATTAAGGTTGAGAAATGAAAAGATGAACTTTAGAGTTCAATAATTCTTGCGATTGGAATTTGTTACGTATGAATTTGTGATAACTCACAACCTTGACTGCTATAACATCTTAGTGAACATAATCTTAGTCTATTCATTCTCATTGAATCAAAACTTACAAGAATAGTCATTAGTTGGAACACGATTTGCTACAATTACACTTCACTATTAACAAACAAATTCTCTTTCTATTCTGAAACCTTCGATCAATCATCCATTAATAATCATAACACTTAGTTTACACAGTATTCCATGTGGGATTCGACCCCAAACTAGTTGGGTTCTATATTTGATGATGACCTCTTGTGCTTTCTAGCAAGAGTTGTAATTTGGGCATATCAAAATTTGGAGCAATTTGTTTTTCCATCCAATGCAAAGATAAATAAATGTTGGCCAAATTCAACTATAAGGCCATTTAAGCCACAAAAAATTACAAAGTCATACAAAGCACACCAAAATACATTGGGAATCATGTCAGTCATCCCACACCCCAAAGTACCACAAAGAAACCATGAAAAGGGGTAAAATGGTCAAATTGCATAGAAATAAAAATTTTACAAAAATCACCAAAAATCAAGTCACTACATCATCCACCACTAAAAATCTAGTTTTTCCTCAAACTAAAGGTAAGGGAAATACTTGAATCAGCAAAAAATTAAGGATAACTATCACATATATAAGACTTGACCTCCCAACTATCCTCATCTATAGGTCGATGTCTCCACTTGACCTTATCCTAGAATTTCTAGAATACAATAGACTAATATCCATGGCTAGAATGAAGACCTTGTTCTTAACAAAAGATAACATCTTATCTAACTAGACTTAATCCCAATGTATGACATGAGACTTATCCAAAATATAATATTGAATCAATGAAAAATTAAAAACTAAATGAACAAATGATATGTTTAGGGGTAAAGTAAAATACCCTAACTTTTCAACCTTAGAAAATTTCCTACATTTTTCATTTTTTGGACATTATACGACTAGGGGGTACGAGTCGTATGATGGGGTACAGTTGGTCTATTCTTTTTCATATTCTAACTAGTGTTGGTTGATGGGTTAGATTGGTTTATGGGATAGGTACGACTTCGTAGGTATGAGTTGTATAGTCAGTGACGAGTCATATGGTTTGAGTTTTTCCTTTGTTTAATCTGAGACTTAGTAACTTGACTAGGATCTGAGTACGAGTGGCTCACCCTGATCTGTATGTTAGGGTATGAGTCGTACCATTTACTATTATGACAGATAATGTTCAAACTTCCTTGATTCTATTTTGCCTTAGATACGAGTTATGGGTACTGATCGTACGATTTGGGTACGACTTGGTTTGGGTAATTCATATGATGGACAATATTGGGTCCAAGACGGTGGCTTACAGTACGAGTGGTGGGTACCACTTGCATTAAAGTGTATGACTGGTATGGGGTTGTCATACCATTTGACAGGAATTTTAAGCATTTAAGTTAGTGGTAATCTAGATATTTCCCACCCAAAAACCCTTAATTCCCCACATTTTAAAATATGTTTTGGCCTCTCATAACATACTATTGAAAGATTAAACACTCCAAAAGCACTCTTTAACTTACCCTTGAAGATTGGAAGCTAGGGTTTATACAAGTGTTCATCTAGAGGCTAAAGGGGTCAAGTTCTTTCCATGAATCATGTTGTATAAGGCATGTGACTCTTCCCTCAATGTTAGTTCATAAATTATAATATTTTTTACAACTTAGTTATAATTCATAAATGGTGCAATTGAAAACCAATGTTGAGGGTTTTGATGTATGTTGTTGAGTATTGTTTAATCTTGGTGTAAATTTTAACTATGCATAATTTTGGTAATGGTTTGCATATATGGGTGGTTCATAATTTTGGTTAAACAATTGAGTCTTGGTTTACCCTAAAATGAGTGGTTTTCACTTTGGTTTTGGTCTTGGTAAATGTGTGCCCTCAAAGTGTTTGTGAAAATACCTATGGAAATGAAATAGTCACATAATAATGTTTTTTGAACTATAGCTTGGCCTAATAGTTATGAATGGTTGGTAAATGCTTTTAAAGGCCTTGTTGAACATATAATGAGCTAAATGGTAACCTTGGTGGTTTGAATTTCTTGATATGTTTGAGTCCCTGATTATACACTTGAATTATGCTTTGTTAGACATTGGGTTTGAGTCCCTAAACTTTAAATTGAACAACTGTCTTTGTTAGACAATGGGTTCGAGTCCCAATGACAATTGAATGATAAATGGATTAATAATGATAATGACATATGGTATACTTACAAGTAGTGTTGGTATGACGATACTAATATAATGTTTTTGATAAGTAAGTGACATATCATTTGTGTATGAGGAATGATGGTTTTAAATTAGGATTAATGGAGCGACGTGTCGCCAAACCATGAAGGTGGAGTCCGAAGGACTAACACTAGAAACTGTGCAAGCCAGTGTGGGTGTCTTATGACAGGGTGGTTCGAGTCCCCCAAATGAATATATAAATAAAAGGTTTAAGTCCCCCTTACTACATGCATGGGTGTTTATGTCACCTTGATTATGTTGGGAGGTTTAAGTCCCCTATATAGGCATTACAGTTATGAATATTCTCTAGTTTGTGTGGCTACATGTACTGGGGACCTTCCACCTAGAGGAAAGCTAGACCCATATAGCCTGTGGGTTTCTTGTTTTAGGATGGACGTGCTACACAGGCCAAGTTAATGGTTTCAAAAGTTCATGTTAATCTGGTTACCTACCACAGCATGTTATATCTAAATATATATATGTTCATTGGTTATGTGCATTGATTGACTTTTTTAGAATTATTGGAACTATTTTATCCTTATCCTTGAATTACATGCTAGATCTCCAACCGCTAACCGTCTTCGATGTTGTATCCCCAGGCGATGAAGGTCTTGGTCATACTATATCTCTGGCTTAGTAGACTTGGACTTTGGATACAACTTGTGCTAACTTTAAGTAGTGAGATTCCATCCTTTGGGGAGATCCATTTCTGGTTTTGGATTCTTATGTTTTTCATTTGTTTAGTTTTGGACATCGATTTTGGCCATGGTCGGTGGAATGTCCTAACCGGATATTGTTTTACTTTTATATAGAGGATTTGTTGAACTTCTAAGGGTTGGTATGGGCGGTATAGGTAGTGGTGTCATCCTTATTATTAACATTGGTATTAGAGTTAATACCGTAGGACGGTATTATTGGTTGTTCCATCCTTTTTTATTATGTTATGGAATGGTTTGGTTATGGACTTGGTTATTATTAAGGTTTTGGCTACAGTTGTTTTGTTGGGTATTGCTACGGTCGAACTCGATTGGGTTGGTCACAGTTGTGAACCTATCCCAGAGTTCTAGTGTTTTTAGACAAGCTATCTTGTTATATACTCGAAATTCATCCGACGTATGGTATATGCTTGGTTGATTGGTTTAGGAAATAGGGTGGTCTTTGGTTCTTGTTGGGCCTGAAATTACCATTATGAAAAAGGACCAGCTTTGGTTTCGTGTCATAAAACTAATTAATAAGCCATATCCCTAATAGTCAGAAGAATCTCAAAAGGTCTAATATACTTGGGGATAAACTTTCCCCTCTTCACAAACTTCATCATGCCCTTCATGATCAAAACATGAAGGAATACTCAATCACCAACACCAAATTTACAGGAACAAAGTCTGCGATCAACATAGCGCTTTTGCGTACTTTTCGGCACTCGAAGTCTATCCTAAATGGCTTTAACTCTATCCAAAATCTCATGAAGCAAGTCTATACCTCGAGGTATAATCTCAGGAACCTCAGAACAACCAACTGTAGAGCGATAATGCCTAACATATAGAGCCTCGAAGGAGCCATCCCTACACTATAATGGTAGTTATTATTATATGCAAACTCTTCCAAAGCTAGATGTTGCTACCACTGACCTCTAAAGTCCATCACATTAGTGCAGACCATATCCTCTAATACCTAAATAGTTTTCTCCAACTGACCGTCGGTCTAGGGCTGAAATATTGTACGAAGATCAACCTGGTACCTTACTCCTCCTAAAAAGTCTTCCAAAAGTGAGTTGTGAAACCTCGATATACAATTATAGACACTGACACACCATGAGGACACACTATCTCACAAATATACACTATCTCATGAATATAAATATGTCCCAATATCTCAATACTGAAAAAAATCTAAATCGGAATGAAATGAGTAGATTTGGTCAATCAATCAAGGATGACCCAAACACTATCTGAACCATGAGAAGTATGAGGCAGCCTAATTTTGAAGTCCATATTAATTCTTTCCCATTTCAAACCGATAATGTGTAATCTATAAAGAAAACCAATAAGCCTCAAATGCTCGGCCTTCACCAGTTGGTAACATAGGGAACAAGCGACAAAATTTGCTATATTCTTACACATACAACCCAACCAGTAGTGTTGCCTCAAATAATGATAAATCTTAGTTACTCTTGGATATATGAAATAACTTGAACAATGAGACTCCTCAAAAATCAATCTAATCCAATAACCCACTCTCCACCTAAAAACTCGGCCTACAAACCTCAAAACACTATCTAGATGAAGCAAGGCTACATTAGCATCACCACTCAGCACTTTATCCTGAATCACTCTCAACCAACATCATCAAATTGATGAGCCTAAATCTACTCCATCAAGACGTAGTCTCCACAAATACCATAACCTATCCCCATGTCAAAATATCAAGCCTACCCATGTGGTTAGCCAAAGACTAAACCTCCAAGGATAAATGCCTTTTCTAGGCCAAATGATGCGCCAAGATACCCACGCTAGTTGACTTCTAGCTCAAGTCATCTGCGACAATGTTAGCCTTGGTCCAATGATAAAGACTACTAAGATCCTAATACTTAAGCAACTTAAGCTAATAATGCCACCTCATACTATGATCTCGCTGGGTGAAGAAATATTAGAGGCTATGATGATCCGAGTAAGTATCACAACGAACTCGATACAAGTAATGCCTTCATAACTTAAAAGCAAAAACCAATTGCGCACAACTCCAAATAATAGGAAGAGCCATTTCTCTGATAAGTCTTTAACTAACAAGAATAATAGGCATTCACCTTTTCCTCCTGCATCAACAAAACACCTAATCCAACACTTGAAGCATAACAAAAGATGGTAAAACCCATGCCCTCTTTAGGAAATGTCAAGATAGGAGCTGATGTCAACAAATCTATGAATTTTTTAATGCTCAACTCACAAATATCGAACTACTAAAAGGAAATCTTCTTCTCAGTCAACTTGGTCAATGGAGATACAATAGATAATAAACCCTCAAAAAGCAGTACTAATAACTGGCTAATCTAATAAAACTCTAAATCTGAATAGGACAAGTGGGTCAAGCCCAATCACAAACTAATCCAATCTTGGTTGGATTGACCATAGAACTATCTTTGGCGACTGCATGACCCTAGAAAGGAAAGAACTCCAACAAAAATTCACACTTGGAGAACTGAACATACAGCATCTCTTCCCTTAATCTCTGAAGCACAATCCACAAATGTTCCTCATGATTTGCCTCACTCTTTGGATAAACCAATATATTATCTATAAATATAATGATTAAACAGTTGAGATACTATCGAAATACCTAGTTCATCAACTCCATAAACATGGTGGGGGCATTGGTCAACACAAAATATATGACCAAGAACTCATATTATTCATACTTAGTTTGAAAATAAACTTTGGAATATTCGAAACACTAATTGTCATCTGCTGATACCTTGATCGCAAATCAATCTCCAAATACACCAAAGCTCCTTAAAAATTATTGAACAAATTGTTAATGCAGGGAAAAAGATATTTATTCTTAATCATCACCTTATTCAACTACTGATAATCAATACATATATTCATAGACCTATCATTTATCTTCATAAATAAGATATTTGCACTCTAAGGTGATACTCTTGGTCGGATAAATCCCTTATACAATTACTCCTATAGTTGATCCTTTAAACCCTTAAACTCCAATGGGTCTATCCTATATGGATGAATAAAAATAGGCTTGGTGCCTCGCTCAACATCAGTAGTAAAGTCAATATCATGATTTGGAGGCATAACAAGCAAACCCGTAGGGAAAATATTAATGAACTAACAAACAGTATGGATAAAATCTAAAATAAGAAGGGAATCAATACTAGTATCATGAATATGATCCAAAAAAGACAAGAAAACTCTCTCTACCTAATGACAAGCATGAAGAAAAGATATAACTCTCTTGGGACTCGAATGAAACACACCCTTCTAATTTATCCTTAACACACCTAGCAAAGATAAAGTCATGGTCTTAGCAAAAACATCTATATCAATATTATAAGGATCTAACCAATCCATACCACATATGACATCAAAATCTACCATTTCAAAGATAAGCAGATCTACCCAAGTCTAACGCACTAAAAAAGTCATACAAAAGTTTGGTACAGCCGATCCACCACTAAAGTATCTTCTACAAGGTTAGATACATAAATAGGCATGTCAAGATGCTCACTAGTAGAATCCAAATTTAAAGTAAAATATGTACACATACAAGAGAAAATTGATTATAGAAAAATAACATAAATACAAATATAAAATTAATATGGGTGATACCTATGATAATGACTTTGGAAGCCTATGCCTTTGGTATAATGGGTATAACATAGTGTTGTTCAAGACCACCATCTAACTAAGTATCCCCACAACTACTACCACAGAAACTACTATCTCTACCTTGTGCACCTCCATTAGAACCTCTACCTTTCAAAGATGATATAAGTGTAGCCTTTAAATATGATGAGGATAGTCCTAGGCTAAATATTCAACCCCATTACCCATGAAAAAGCCTCTATGACCTGACTTAATAAGGTAAGTTACGACTGAGCTAGAATGACCACCCAAAGGTGTTGAACTAGAAGACCCACTACCTGAACCCTGCAAGTGTACCTACAAATTTCTACCATGATACCCACAGAATCCTCTAGAGTATCTACCTCAAGGATTATAACCTTTAATCTTGCCTTGATGGTGCACCCTCTTAGCAATTAGTGAAAAACCCTCCAAATGGGTCAACAAGTGAATCAAGAACCTCTCGAAGACTAGGATGGAAAAACTCTATGGAATCATAGTAGGAAACATAGCTTTAACATGCTCAACCTGAGGCTCGAGGGAGAGTATAAAACCCTAGGATTTGTACCCTTGCAAAATTTCTAAAGTTTACACCTTTTGACTTAGTATGAACCAAGGGTACCAATTGTACCCTTTAATAGGACTTATGGGGTGTCTTAATGGTTCAATTTTACATGAGGCAACATGGTTGGCCTTGGCTAGTACCCAAGATATGACTCACTAGGGCACGAATCGCGTAGGAGCATAAGAGTGGTGTAGGGTAATTTGTATGGTGCATGATTTTCTTGGTACTGTGGAGTCTTCCCTAGGTACAACTGGTGGATATGAGTGGAGATGTCACTCAAACCCTAAGATATGAGGTAGAGAGGTAGTCTAATACCCTGTATTTCCCTAGCCTAGATTAACCCTTAGTACATGGGTTATCCTAAATAAAATTTATGGAATACTCAATAATTTTTAGATTTGATCCTGCCATTGCATAGGAAATTTAATTATCTTTCCAATATTATAAAATTTGCCTAAATTCGACAATCGGGTAAGAAGTTATGGCGATTTTAAGTTTCAGCTGTTAAACATCGTCATTCAGGCAGTAGCGCATCGTGGAGTGTGTTAAAATAGAAATTTTCAATTTCCAATGTTGCTCCACAATGTTGGCACATTGCGCCACATACCCAGTTCACAATTTTCAATTTTCAGTGTACCAACGCGATTCCACCGCGTCGCGATGCACTTCCAATTCACAAATAAAGTGGCAATCCAATACCACCGCATCGCGCCACTATGCAATTTCCTAGTTGTCTTTTTCCAGTGGGCTAGTGCGGTATGGGTGCATCACACCAAGGGTCAAGATCGAAAAAAATTCTCAAAAAATTAAAGTTGCGCCCAAGGTTAAAATAGTCTTTTTCCATGATTTTATTCTGCCCAGATATGAAATTTAAGCTCTAAAAACATGTAAAACCCTTCATTATTTACTTTTCTCCAAAATCAAATGATAATTCTCTCCCAAGAAAGAAAAACCTAGCTTTCAAGAGTCAAGGTCAATCCCAAGAATTTCTCCAAGAACTTATCAAATTAAGGTATGTTAGATATTCATCCATAGATCCTTACCTTCCATGGAGCCCAAGAATCCTTTTTTAATATTCAATATTTATGATTTATGATTTCCATGTTTGAATTAGATTGTATTCATGTTCATGATGTTGTTTGAGATTTAATCCATGATTTAGATTATAAGTTCCAAGAATTGATTCTAGTATGTGTTGAATTACATGGTATTCATGATAAACCCTTTAATTTGCAAGTTGATTATTGTAACTATGTTAACCCTAGGTGTTTATGATCTAATGAGCCTAGTATGCTTCTTATATGTTTGATAAATTATCTATGAGAATGAAATAATGCCATATATCATGCTAACATATCTTCCCCATTCATGTACAAGTTAATTCATTACAAGTAATTGATGGAATGTCTCTGTGAATGAATTATGACCAAGTGAACATTGTTATGTTATTCAATATTGTGCTTTTCTTTACTTTTCAAGCTATCGAATCCTAGGGGTATTTAATACCCAATAATTTAGTTGTTTACCTAGAGCCAGTGTCAATTACAGAATAGTATCAGTCATGTTACAATCAATAGTACTCTCAGTTAGTTACAAAACTTAGTAAAACTCAGTAATCTCAGTGAATTCAATACAGTTCAGTATTGCATAACAGTTCAGTGTATTTCAATTGGGAGTAGGATTCATCATCGAATGAACCCAAGAATGGGCAATCACCTGCCAGCAGAGGGTGTGATCCTTAGAAACAATCCTTACATTCCAGAACTATATATCCAGCGTAGGGTGAGACATCAAATCTACCAATTGATGGTTGATGAGGTGCTCTACCTATCAGTAGAGGATACTACCATTCTCATTGAGGGAACCTACCAGTAAAGGGTTAGTTTTCAGCTTTTCTTTACTCGTGGCATGGTACTGACACCCTTCCAATTAGGGTTACATATTAGACCCCATCTCAGTTATCTTATCTTATTTGGGGTATATCGGTACGATGATTACCTCCTACAGTTTCAGTTTTGATCCCAATCTTCAAAATAAAACTTATTTTATTTCTACAGAATCAGGATTGTCAGATATAGTCACTCAGTTAATAGTAATTTAGATTATCAATGATCCCAGATAATTAGTATGTTTAGTTATTAGTTATCATATTCAGTTCCAATATACTCAATCCAAGTATGCACAGTATGTTCAGTAGTTACAAATCCTCCATATATGCTAATCCAACTATTACATATCATTCAGTTAGTTATTGTTCATGCATATGAACCCTTGCATTTAGCCTTACCTTATTTAGCATACCATTATAATCCCACGTACTGATTGCATACCCATTTCTTGCGCTATGATATTTCATATCATAGGTTCGGATGCTCAAGTTCCTAATCGTGCTTAGCCAGATTTAGCCAAAAATAGCAGATTTAGCAGTGAGTCCTCATCTATTGAGGATATTCTTTTAGTTTAGTACTTTAGCTTAGCAGAATTTTAGTCGATATGGTTAGTTGAGGGATTGTCCCATTAACTCCACTCTCAGACAGATTCAGTTAAAGTCTTTTTTAGACTAAATTTTCAGATAGTATTTAGTTTTATAGATATTATATTTTATTAGTATTTTAGATGTTGAGAACCTTATGGCATTTCAGCTTATTATTCCTTATTTATTTTAGTATTATTGTTCAGTGCTCACAGGAAATATCATTCATGGGTTAGCTTGTAGTCCTTGAAGGTCACAAGCACCTTATGACAACTAGGGGATAGTCTCAGGTCATTACAGGTTGAGTCATATAGAAACTATTAGGTAAGGTCATAGAAAGGTTTGTGTACAAGTTGAGGTACCACTCATAGCCTAGGGTACGGGTGGTAAGGGGGAGGCGTACCCCTGGACGTGACTTATTTTAAATTGTAAGCCAAGGTTACTTTGGAAATTTCCTACTTCTAAAACTATATGTACTCTCCTAGTGTAATATTTGATAGCCTTCCATAACACTATTTAAAAGATTAAAATTCCTCAAATACTCTCTCAAACTTACTCTTGAAAATTAGAGGCTAGGGTTTCTTCATGTGTTTTTCAAAGGGATCAAAGGTTGAGATTTCTTCCATGAATATTCATTTATAAGGAATTTACTCCTTCCCTCATTGTTAGTTCCAAAAAAAGGCATATGTACTATGTTTTAAACATTTTATTATGAATCATGCATGGTGGTTTTCGAAAAATATGTTGAGGATTTTGATGCATATGGTTTGGTATTGGTTTAAATCATGTTCTTACGTGTTTTTGGTAATGGTTTGAGTATGTGGTTATTGGTTGGTTATAGTTTCACAAATGGGTCTTGAGTAACCCAAATTATCGTAGTTTATGCATTGGTTTTGGTCTTGGTAAAGGTATGCCCTCAATATGTTTGATAAAATGCCCCAAACAATGTTTTCACTCTATTATTGAACTTTCATTGGAACTCTTACATGTTTTTTTTTGTAAATGGAAGCTTAAATGGATTTTGATGGTTTTGCACAGTTTAAATAATATAAATGATTTAAATGTTTGGCATGGTCAAAAATGGTTTGGAAATAGTAAAAATGGTATACATGGTTTGAAAGGACTAAATAGTAAAGCCTTAGTAGCTATGAAAATGGTTATGCTTGTGGGGTACATAGAATTCCCCAAGTATTTTAATATGGTTAATTAAAAGGCACTTTAGAAGTCCCCCCTAAGCCTATATATGGTTGGCTATGGATAGTACTTCCAAGTATGGTTAGTATGGTGATACCAACACTAAAATAGCCTTGGTTAATAAATGGTAAATGGATTTGTTGGTTGTTTGGTAACAGTTTTAATTGGGTAATAAGTGTAGGATGTGTAGCAATGTCGTGGAAGGTGGATGTCTTGTTGGGACCAAAACTAGAAACTCATATTTGCCAATTTGAGGTTAGTCTTGGTGACCGTGTGCATGATGTCACATTATATTTTGGGGCATGTTCTTGTCATCCTAGGTTTTCTTCCTTGGTTGTATTGCTATACATACTGGGGCACTTTAAGCAGAGAGAGCTGAACCCATATAGCCCGTGGGTGGTTTAGGATGGAAAAGCTACATAGCCCAAGTAAAGGTTTTAAAGACATGCTAAATCTGGTTCCCTTTACCTAACATGATTATATATTTGTATATCGTAGTATTCATATGGATAGTTTTACATGGTTATAAAAATGTCATTATCTTATCCTTATCCTGAGTGTATATTAGTGTTCACCCATTAACCCATCGACTAGTGGTTGTATACCCATGCTATATAGAAACTAGCCATTCTGCTTCTCCTACGTAGTGATAGGATTTAGGGACAGTCGATTTTGGATTAAAGTGGTGAGCTTCCATAGTTTGAAAGATATTTATTTGATGTTTTAGTTTATTTTTCATGTCCCTTGTCTTTCATAGACTATGATTTTTGGCTATGGTCGGGGGTATGTCCTGACTAAGAACTCTTTGGTTGGTCTAGAGAATTTGTATGGATAACTGTTGACTTGGGTATGATATCGATGGTTTATGTTATATATATATATATGCATACATTGGATCATTAAAATTGGTGTTGGTTATTGGTTTCTTTATTGGTTTGGTTGGTTATTGGATGGTTGGACTTATTTGGGTTAGTCACAGTTATAGAATTATCCCAAATCCATCACACAGTTGGATACAGTATCTTTTATATGTTCGGACTTCAGGTGACTTAAGGTATGCATTTGATAGTTAGGTTGGGTAACAAGGGTAGTTCTCGGTCTTGGTTGGACTTGGAATTGTCCATTATGACAAGGCCCTAGTTTGGGTCATGTCAATTTGGTATAAGACAAGGTTTTGATGTCATAGGGTGTCCATAAAGCCATGTGAATTAGAGTCTTTCTTATGGTTAAGTCGTGCACCATACTTACAATTAGGAGGCTACGAGGCATTTATGAATGTTTCACTTTCTTTGTTATTCTACTTTTGGGTTGGGGAATCTAAGGTCTTGAACTCTTCTCTGACTCTTCCTCGGTTCAATCTTTGGATCATGTCTCCCCAATAATTTAAATTTGTGGAAACTTGCCTGTTCTACTAAAAATAATATGGATGGATCTAGTCTAACTCATGGGGCACATACCGGATTAGGGGTCGCAACTTTTAGTTTTTCCTTGTAGAGACTAATCCTCATCATCTTATTTTCCTTATAGATTTTATGGTCAAGCGCACCATGTTTGTTGAGAGGAAAAAGGAATTGGTGTTTTGGTTATGGTTAGTTGGGTCTGGTGTGAAAAGGATATCCCATAAGGGTTGTTACTTGGGCAAATAGAGTATAGGCTACTACCTCTAGCATCAACTGTGGATAAGATCATCTCAATGTTCTTACTATTCCTTGAGAGTTCGAGGCCTCTACCGATGCTGACACTGATATTTTGAGAACTCCTTTCTTTTGGTGTGTATGTTTTAGTTGGTTTGGGGTCCTCTATCTTTTGTGGCCCCATTTATGGTAGTTTTTTTAATATGGTCCTAAGGTTATTTTAGACTCTTTTTTTCTTCTGCTTCTACCTCAGTAAGGTTTTTTCGATTGTCACCAGAGTCTATAGGGTGTTTGGTATTTGTTGGTAATAAATGAGTCTTGGTGATATGGTGGATTTCTATATTATTCTAGGGAATAGATTGGCTGTACTCATGCCATCTATCATTAGATTGTTAGATTCATAAAGGTTGTCTTTAGGCTTTATAGTGAGCTTGATGTAGAGTGGGAGGATGGTTTCATTCCCTAGCTATTAAGGGAAATAATTATGTGATATCTTAGAACTCAGAGGTTGGTTTCAAAAGGGACTTCTCTATTATTTGGCCCAGGTTAAGGATTCTAACTCAGAAGGTCTTTCCTTGCATTCGATTTCAGTAGTCAATGAATTTCCTAGGTTTTTTTTATGACCCTCACAGTTTCTTTCCAAGGGAGAGGTTAATTTGGGGTTGGTCTTGTTTCTGATATTTGTCCAAATTTATATTCCTTCTTTATAAAATGGTTCTGGTAGAGTTAAAGGATCTTAAGGAGAAATTAAGAGATCTCTTAGTTAAAGGTCTCATCAGCCTAAATGTTCCCCTGTGGAGTGTTTTGTTCTTGCATGCATAAGGGGAATGGTTTTCTCGAGAAATAGATAGGTTGTCGGTGGGTGACTAAGAAATTTGAGGTGTCCTCCCTATGGGGTGGACCATGCTTATGTATATTTTAGAAGGGTACTTTGCTAGTAATGCATGGTGGTTAATAGATTCTAGGCTTGAATAAAGATTCTTGATTTTGATAAAAGGGAGTATGATAAGCACAAAAATAGGAATATAGAAGTTGTGGAGGTAAACTGGCAGGTTGGATGAGCTTGATGATTTGGGAAATATAATAGTGGGAGAGTTGTACCATATAGACCTGAAGTTCAGGTTTAATAAAGGGACTAAAGATCTAGTAATTCAACAGGCTAATATCTTGGATCTTGCATGTATCCTTGTCCTTATACTTATACTTTATTGTTGGCATGAAATTGATTATTATATTCATGGTTTTGAAATTGGGTTTTGATACAATTGAGGTCATTGACATGATTACTCATTTAAGTGATTTTTCATGGATTATGATGCATTATTAATGTTTTACAAATGCTTATGAACAAACATTATGGGATGCGTGGGAATGTTAAATGTATTTTAGGGTATTATAGATTCCCAATTATATGATTTTGGTTATGAAAATTTTATACACTCAAAATATTTGTGAAATTTCCATTGGATATAATTTTTTCATATGATTTGACTCTTCTTGAATCCTTGCATTACATAGATGGTTAAGGAATGGATTAGGTGTCATTTGGATTCAAATGATTTGTGAAAGGCCTTGATGGTCATGATTTGATTTTAAATCAATTTTATTTAAATTGGAAACCTTGGAATCCATTTGTTCTAATGATTTTTGCATGTCTATGTTGGGATCTAGGTAACATTAGGATGAATAAGGTTTTGGGTATAGAAGAACCAATCATCCCTGGTGTACATCTTCAGTGATACCCATTAGAATAGAGAATTATGTCCGTAGATATGATGGGATGAGGGTTAGTGGTTAATCTAAAATTCCCTTCTAGCGGTGGCTTTCAAGGGAAGGTCGGGGTGGCATATTCTGGTGATACTCTTCTCTCCTAGTTAAGAGAGTACTCTAGTAGTGTTGCCTGAATTCTTATAGAACTTTTGCCTAAGGTTTGCATTTTTCATTCACCTTGTTCCCTGGATGTGAGCCTTGACCTGTCTTTAGTCACTCATGGCATGTGTGGTTGTGCTTCTTTCGGTGTCAAGTCTAAGGATTCCTCTTATAGTATGGTTTGGTTGTGATGTTTCTTCATTATGATCTAGGTGGTTGTTGTGAAGTACTTCGTGCCTATTGTGTCGCGTCTTGTCTCTGGGATATTTCCTTGGGAGACATGGGTAACTCTTGTAATTTGGTTTCTTAAATGACTCTTTTTGTGCTAGAGTGGTAGTGGTTTGGGATGTATGGTAATGTGTTGAAATAGGGAATGAAGAAGTCCCTAAGTTGCCAGCGTTAAGGTTTTGGAAAATAAGGTAAGGTTATTGTCATGGAAAATAGTTAGGAAGGGAATAGGTGGTGGAAGATCCTTGTGGAAATGATAGAGGAGGCTTGATCTTTTGATGAATGGATCAAACCACTAGTATATAAGTTATAGGCTTGAATGTTGTGATTTGTAGATGTACCAATAGTTGTATTAGGTACTTGAGAGTTTTGGTGCGGCATGGATTTTGTGAATTGCTTTTATGGATTAATAGTTGTATGATTTTGGGTGTTCAATTATACGATGGAGGTTTTAGTTATAATTGTTGGATATGGTTTTTACTCACAGTTCCCATATTATAATGGTAATGGAAACGAAGTAGTGTTTTAGGATAGGAGTAAGGAGTAAAGCCCAATAGCCTAAGTTAGCTCTTTTATGTTTTGGATAGGCTTGAACATGGAATCGTGGTGTATAGCTAGACTCAAGCTTTTGTGGTGGTGTGTCCTGGAAAATTCTAAATCTAATTTGACTTGCCCTTTAGCATAACTCCATTCATCCAGTAATCTATGTAGTGTGTTGGGGTGAGGTGTGGATGATCCTTGGTTGGTTGGTTCCTTTGGGTGGTGTTGGTATCTCAGATTCCTTGTTCTTTAGTGGGGTCCTGATGAGGATCTTGGATTAGAAAGTTCTCCTATGGTGAACAAAATGTGTGGCTTTGGTAAATGTTTCATGGTGGAACTAAAAGTTCGAGAAAGCCATTCGGGATGCGGAAGTGGACATGGAGTCCAAGGATCCAGTTGGATCCTTGTTCAAGAAATTCGGGTGTAAGTTAGGTGTTTTTCAATACATCCTTGTTACTCTAACTTGGTTACAGGTGAGGAATGGTTCCTCTTACATCTTTATTTTCTAACTTAGTTAGAGGTCGGAATGGAGGTGTTGGGATGTAACTCGTGCTTGGGGTATGTGATAATCTTCTCAACTCAGTCTGTGTTCTTGTTCTCTATTTTGGTTGGAGGAAAGTTTGATGTATTTTAACATGTTATCTGTTCTTGTTCTTACCCTTACCCGTTATTCGAGGATGAATGATACAAGTGGGGGAGACTATAACATCCTAGGATTTGGACATTTGCAAAATTTCTCAAGTTTTGGACCTTTTGACTTGGTATGACCCAAGGATGCTAATCGTAACCTTGAATATGACTTATGGGATGTCTTAATGGTTCAACCGTAGCCTAGGCAGCATGGTTGTCTTGGATACTGCCCAAGATACAACTCACTAGGGTACGAGTCATATAGGAGCATACGAGTGGTATAGCGAAAATAGTATGGTACATGATTGTCTTTGTCTTGTGGAGTCTGCCCTAGGTACGACTGGTGGATACGATTGAGAGTGTCACTAATATCTGTAGGTATGAGTTAGGGAGGTAGATTCATATAGAAACTAGTAGGTAAAGTCATGGCTTAGTTTGGGTACGAGTTGGGGTACCACTCGTACTCTAGGGTAGTGGTGGTAAGGGGGAGTCGAACCCCTGGATGTGACTTGTTTTAAATTTTAAGAAAAGGCTAGTTTTCATATTTTCCACTCCTAAACCCTTATGTCCTCACATAATATAACCTTTGGTAGCCTTCCATAACACTTGTTAATGGTTAAAAACGGCTCAAATACTCTCTCAATCTTACTCTTGAAGTTTGGAGGCTAGGGTTTTTCATGTGCTCTTCAAAGGGCTCAAAGGTTGAGATTTCTTCCATGAATCTTCATGTATAAGGCATGTACTCCTTCCCTCATTGTTAGTTCCAACTAAAGGCATATGTATTTTGTTTTATACATTGATTTATGAATCATGAATGGAGGCTTTTGAAAATATGTTGAGGGTTTTGATGCATATGGTTTGGTATTTGTTTAAATCATGATTTTAAATGTTTTTAGTAAGGGTTTTCATATATCGTTATTGGTTGGTTATGACTTCACAAATGGGTCTTGAGTAACCCTAATTATGGTGGTTTATGCATTAGTTTTTGTCTTGGTAAAGGTATGCCCTCAATAGGTTTGATTAAATGCCTCAAAAGAATGTTATAACTCTATTGCTGAACTTTAATTAGAACTCTTTCATGGTTTGGTTTGGTAATGGAACCTTAAATGGATTTTTCTGGTTTTGCATGGTTTAAATGATATAAATCCTTTTGATATGTGGCATGGTCTAAAATGGATTGGAAATGGTTTTAAATGGTGTACATGATTTGGAAGGATTAAATGGTAAAGCCTTGGTGGCTACAAAAATGGTTATGCTTGTGGGGTACATGGAATCACCCAAGTGGTTTAATATGGTAAGGAAGGGTACTTGGAAGTCCCCATAAACCAAAATATGATTGGCTATGGATAGTACTTGCAAGTGTGGCTGGTATGACGATACCACCACTAAATGACCATTGTTAATAGCTGGTAAATGGATTGGTGGTTGCTTTGTAATGGTTTTAGTTGGGCAATAATGGCGTGATGTGAAGGAAAGTCATGGAAGGTGGAGGTCCGGGGGGAACAAAATTGGTAACTCATATTAGCCTATGTGAGGTTGGTCTTGGTGACCGTGTGCATGATGTCACACTATATTTTTGGGGGTGTACTAGTCATCCTACGTTTTCTTCGCTGGTCGAGCGGCTACACGCATTGGGGCCCTTTCAGAAGGGGGAGCTGAACCTATATAGCCCGTGGGTTGTTTAGGATGGCAAAGCTACATAGCCCAGGTAAAAGTTTTAAAGGCATGCTAATCCTAGTTCCCTTTTCCTAGCATATTTATGATACAATACCAGACATAAACACAAGACAACAAGACGAACTAGGCAACAGATTAAGCATAAGCCGAGAACAAGATAAACAAACAAGCTATAATGAAAGATAGATAGATAACTTGACATAAGATTATACAAAGAATAAGAACCTAAGGGTGTATGAAACCCTATGACTTCTAATATTCATGCAAACAACACCAAGTTCTTATGTGAACCTCAAGGGAATCAGAATTGCCAAGCAAACCACGTTTCTAAATGAGTAACTAACACAAACGATTCCATGTTTCCCACAAGTGAATCCATACTTGACACAAGTAATTCTATACTTGTAATATACTCAAAAGAGTATTTCTCTCAAATATCATCTAAATTGCTGAAAATAAACCTAATAGGAACTATTTATAGCGATAGGCTAAAACTATACATAATAAAATGACCAAAAGGCCATTAATGAAGTCCTGCACTCCATAGGCGCCTTTTTCTCCAAAGCAATGACAAAAAGGCCCTTAATGAGGGGTGTCTTTGGATTGTAATAAAGCTCTTCTTCAGACTTAAATAGTTGTTCTCTCGGTTAGGCAACCCCCATGGTTGAGTCTTTATCTATTGGACTCTGAAGATATCAGCAAAAGCTAAGATGGCCAGTTGACTTGTATCATCCTCCCCTTCTTGAAAAGGATTCAACATGGAATACACACCTTGCATAACTAAAGAAAGGACAAACAAGAACAACATCCTCAATAAATTTTGAGATCCACCATTCAAGATTCTTCAACCTTCAAGTCCAACAATGGTGAACAACTCAAAACAACCTGAATTAAGCTCAAATCTTAGATATAGACCCTATTAGTGTTCGGAACAATGAGATAACACTAGAAATAAATAAAACACACAAAAATTCCCTAAATCTAAGTTCAAAGTTTTGGCCAAGGTTGAAAAATGGGACAGATTGCCATTTTTTCAGTTTTTCGATTTTATACCCTATTTTTTTATGATCTTTAAAGATAACAAGACCAAGATTGATATCCTAGGAAAGAAATAAATCCTTTATATGATACCAAATGATACAATACTAGCCACAAATAGACAAAAACAAGATGAATACCAAGCAACAAATTCAATACAAGTTAGGAACAAGATAAATAAACAAGCAATAACGAAAGATAGATAGATAACTTGACATAAGATTATACAAACAATAAGAACCTAAGGGTGTATCAAAACCTAAGAACCCTAATATTCATACAAGAAATAACAAGTTCTTACTTTAACCTTAAGAGAACCGAAATCCCCAAGCAACCCACGTTTCTAGACGAGTAACAAAGACAAACGATTCAACGTTTGCCACAAGTGAATGCACACTTACCACAAGTGATTCCATACTTTTAATACGGTCAAAAGAATATTTCTCTCAAATATCATCCATTTAGCTGAAAATAAACCTAATAGGAACTATTTACAGTCTTAGGCTAAAACTATTACATAATAAAATGACCAAAAGGACCTTAATGAAGTCTACACTCCATAGGCGCCTTTTTCTACAAAGAAATGACATAAAGGACCTTAATGAGGGGTATCCTTGGAGTGTAATTAAACTATTTTTCACAATTAAACAATATTTCTCTCATTATGCAGCCCCGAGATTGAGTCTTTATGTGTTGGCCTCCAATAGTGTCATCGAAAGCTAAGATGGTCATTTGACTCGTATTAGGTTATATATATATGTATGGTTGTATTCATATGGATTGTTTTACTTGGTATTATAAATTTCTTTATTTTATCCTTACCCTAAGTGCTTTCTAGTGTTCACTACTACCTCATCTACTGGCGGTTGTATACCCATGCTATACAGGAATCAACCATTCCAGTTCTCCTGCTTAGTGATTGGATCCGAGGAGAGTTGATGTTAGATTGATGTGGTGAGCTTCCATAGTTCAGAAGGCTTCTTTTTCATGTCATGGTTTATTTTTCATGTCTCTTATATTTCATGGACAATGGGTTTTTTCTATTGTTGGTGGAATGTCCCAACTAGGTACTCTTTGATAGGTCTTGAGGCCTTTTATCGACAACTGTTGGCTTTGGTATGGTAGGGAAGGTTTATATTATATATATACATACGTTGGATTATTATAATTGGTGTTAGTTATTAGTTTTCATATTGGTTTAGTTGGTTCTTGGGAGGTTGGACTTGTTTAGATTGGTCTAGGCTATAGACTTGTCCTAGCGTCACCATATGGTTGGATACACTATCTTATTATATCTTTGGACTTTAGCCGACACAAGGTATGCATTTTTTTAGGGTTGGGTAACGGGGGCATTTCTCGATCCTGGTTGGACTTAGGTTGTCTATTATGACAAGGCCCTGGTTTGGGTAATGTCATAGAGCCCCCTAGTATTATCTATGGTTGGGGAAGATCCTCATGCCCGTCCTCTACCTCGATCACGTTCACGACTTAAAACTCATCCCCTAAAGTCGAATCTCTCCTCAGATGATGGTTCTATATATTTAGCCTCATTAGATCTTGTCCTTTCCATCTACATGGAAAAAAGTGAAATTGAGTATTACATATTGTATCAAATAATCTGCATGAAAGACAAGGAAATAGGGAAAGTTTTGTAAATATATATTATAGACTCTTGACGATAGATAAGGACATCTACATACTAATTCTGTGAGCCTTTACTAGACACATTGTTCATATACAAATGAGACCAATAAACCTAGCTATTTTGATAGCTATTTTTCATGACCTAAAAACTAATGGTCATGATGACATTTGTCGTGACGATTCTTGATAATTAGGCCTATCACATAATATTGTGCCATTGATACCACACAAACTCCAATTTAGACTCTTTATCAGAAAAAATACAACTAAATATACATACATAAGTCTAACAACATCATATATGACCCCCACAAGATCAAACATTGAAAATAATTTTTCAAAACCACCAAATAACAACAATATAAGCCCCCACATGGGTACAACAAAATAATACAAACATTTTTATGATTGGTTCCTACATCCTCAACATGATTTTACACAAATATTAACTGCCCAGTCCAATCTTAAGAACGTAATCCATAAACTACCTCAAATGCAAAAAACTGGTTGAAATAAGCTTCAACATGAAGCTTTCACTCACAAAACGACCCAAAATCAACTAAAACATACAAATAGAATCTATGTATCAAAAGAAAACCAATGATACCCATATTGCCTAATTCTTGAGTCGGGCTAAAAATGGACCTCCGAAATGAGCTTTTAAAAAAGAAAGGAAAACCAAAATTTTAGTATAAAAATATATTACCCAAGATTAAAGGAATTCATAGAAGAAAAACCATGTGAAAACAAGATAAAATTGGGGCTTCAATGGCAAAACTATAAATTTTAGTCCTGCCGAGCCAAAATCCCCAAATTCCATTATCAAATCCAAGTTTTAACATGGATTAAATAATGAGCACCAAAGAAAAATAATTGAAACTGGTAAGTGGATCTTACCCAAGATTAACAACGGAAGAGATCACCTAAAAACTCAAAACCCCAAGCTCCAAGTCTCAAAAATAGTGAAAATCATGAAAATAGGTGATATAACCCACCTAGGCATCGCTTAAGTGATTATCGGGTGTCTTAAGAGATCACTGCTTAAGTGACCAGGTGTCGTATATGAAATACCCACCAAGAATATGAGTGTCATGTAAGCGACCAAGTTGTCAAGCCAAGATGCTTAAGCGACTAAAGTATCGCTTAAGTAGTGCACTAACTGGAGTCTTAGAGTATTCCAAATCTCTGTGGACCCCTCAAGATTCACTAGAATCCTAATAATGCAAACAAACTACTCTACTAGAGTAAATTTAAGGCTTTAGACTCAATGACGATATTCAACTTTTGAAAAAAATGTCATTTTCACAAAGTTGACCCCCGAAATTAAATTTCACAATTTTTTGAATCAAGTGTCGAAAAAAGATATAAAAATCATAAAAACCATGTTACCAACACAAAATCAACATTTTAGATCTGCTGATACATTTTATTTTGCCATATGATCCAAAGATAAATAAATTTTGGCCGAAGTCTACTATAAGGCCTTTCAAGCCACCAAAAATCACCAACTTGGACAAATCTCACAAAAATGCATTGGTAACCATGAAAATGATCCCACACCCTATAAATACCAAAAATCAAATTAAATGGGGAGGGGGGTAAAATTGTCAAATCACATAAAAGTGATCATTTTATAAAAAGCACTAAAAATTTAAGTTAATACAAATATAATAGGTAGCTAGAAAATATACAATGGCAGTATGGAGAAAGGAATATAGAACAGTATTACAAGGAGGGGATGTGATATATAATAGGAATAAATAGACATGTAATGAATCAATGATAGTACTAAATAGGCAGCTAAACCCGAAGGTACAAATCTAAGGGAGCTAGCCTAACATCGTGAGGATTATAACCAATGTGGGAGATAACTATAGCATAATTATAGCATCTACCACAAAATAAGAATATTCATAGGATAGTACATTTTATGGAATTTATATAAAATAGATGCTCATGACTGTATAGGAGTAAGACACCTAGTAGTGCTAGAGTCAGACTTGCTCTCAGGAAGGACAACCATATGTTTCTCTCTACTGCATTTCCATATATAACTTGGTCAACAGATTAGAGTGTTCTAATTCAACAAATGGATAAATATCAACATGAGTGAGAGTAATACAAGTTTGGTGGGCTAAACCTTCTATTTATTAGGTCAAACGAAATACAAATGGTAGTGCTTTGACTAATCTTTGAATTATACGAGTAGGAGGTATGCTTAGAAATCATTGAGGCCACTTAATATATACATATTCAAGACACTTGGGATTTTTCATAGATAATGAGGCAGAATTATAGGTAGCCATTATATCCATCACATGGTGTATTCAACATGGCTACAATAACGCAATATTTGAGATAGATTCAGAACTATTAGTTAAAAGGTTAAAAACTGATATTCATCATCCTTGGATTATTCATATATATATTGTGGAGCTTTAAAAACTAGTATTGTTACTAGATTTTTATCACTATTTTCATATTTATAAGAAGTCAATTTTACTATTGATATACTCTCTAAACACAGTCATAGGTTAATGCTATACAACACTATTACTCTGTTGAACACCATTTTGTAGATGCTACGGGCTATTTCAAAGTAGACATGTTGGAAGTGATTAACCTCTGAAGAATAATAAAGAGAATAATCAAGATCACACTATAGTTAATATAAGTACTTTGTCTCTGTGGTAATGCAACATAGATATCCCTTCATGTTTAGTATAGTAACAGTTCATATGCCTAGTTATTTATGTATTAGGTACTACTTAACATGGAAAGTGGTTCACTAGCTATATTTCCACCTTATATTTTTTCAGTTGAGGTTTTATGTCTCCCTCTCTTGTACTTCTTTGTTTGATTACTAAAATTATTTGTCAAGAAAATAGTCTAATATGATGCTTTTATTATTAAAGAGGAAAAGAACTCAACAATGTACCTATAACATTAGGTATAAGTCCATAATTATTCTACCACAACTATCCAATAATATCTAAACAATATAAACAATAGGATAGCCTAAACAAACAATAACATAATTGGACCTCTATATGCCCAGAAGGTACAAACAACAAACATAACCTAACTAGCCCCCGATAAGACTGGTAGGTACAAATAATAAATAATTAAACTGGTGATAGTTGATACATATGAATGAATGAATGGAAGGTAAAATGAAAGTGATACGATTTTATCCAAGTTCCATATACAACACTAGTATATACACCTCCTCCAACTCAAAATATCATAAAGGCAAAATCTACGATGACCATCTTCCTCTAATACTGTGACTCATCAGACAAAAAGACCCACAAAGGACTTAAGATATATGTGTACACTACCTAGTACTGAACCAAGACTTCCACAATCCATATACAATCCACTTGATTCATACTGGAGGTAAGTAAGAGTATACTAAGTGATAGAAATTGAATTGAGACTAAAATATGTAGAAATATTTGAAGTCCAATACACGAGATTAAATATAGGACTAAAATAGTATAATAGTATAGAATGGGTTAGGATTTTCCATTAACAAAATAAGTAATTAGTGATAGGTGAGTGAACAAAAAATGGACCAACATCTGCCTCGATTTGAGTTCTTAAAGTAATAAATTTAGTTTTAAATATGATAAACCAATAATAAGGGTGGTATGACTTCTATTTAAAAAAAGTTTTAATATGAAAACAAGGAATAAATCCCTTTTTTGGAAAATAGTAGTTAACATCAATTTGAGCTTTAATCATACCAATAAATAAGTATTAGCACGCGTAAATGTATCCATGGCATCACCAGTATCCAAACAATAAATATTTAAGCTCTTATTTATATTATGAACTACCAGGTTATTTGCTCAATATTCCTACTTTTATAGTATTTTGAGCCTACCACAGTTGTTATAGGTCATTTATGTCTTTCCAGAATTATAGGTTTGGTAATCAGATAGTTATTTGGATTTTTGGGTTAATTACCTATTTTAGAGCTATAGTTGTTAAAGAATTGGTCTCAAACTAAAAATCCTAGTAAATGACGTTGAAGGGGAATTTCAACAATGCCATCAACTCTAGAATATTAATTTAGGTTAGGGAGATCCTTGGTTCTAGTTCCAAGGCTTTCGGACTAGTTTTGGACTATTGGGTAGAATTTAGTTAAAGAAGAACTATGGGTAAGGGCCCTAAGTTTAATTGAAATAATCAAAGATGAAAGTTGCTATAGTTCTATTTATTTTGGAATATAAATTTTAATGGTGACATAGTTAGTTTGCATGCATGGCATTCAGAATGAATCACCAACACCAAATTATAGTCTATTTGGACTTAGCAAAATCTGATGTCTGATATCTAGTGTGACTACTAAAGTAGTGAACATTCCTCTTTAGCTATATTTGCTTCAATGATACTGAGCTTCTTTAGAACCCAGGGCTATTTGGTTGAGGTCCACTTTAGCGGTCATGGTCCTCTTAAGCGATGTCACTTAATTGATCAAGGTCCATTTTAAAAGCCTGTTCCTTTCTCTCAGCCACCATTTAAGCGGTCAATGGTCACTTTGGGGGTAAGGGCTAGTCTCTTAAGTTGACAAATAATCCTTTAGCGGCAACAAATAGTGTTATAAATCCTTCTTCACTTATTTTCTCCCTCATTTCTTAACTTTTTCCTATGGTTTTGAAATTATGGGACATGGGAAAGTGTGGGGGATCACCCACTGAAGCTAAGGTAAGTTATCCCAACACTCTTTGTTTATTTCCCATAACTTTTCCAATCAAATTCTATCCATTTTCATTGTAAATTCTTAGGATGTAGATCTTAAAATCCTTAGAATTTAGGGCCTTATTTGAACCCCGATTTGTGCTTTATTTGTGCTTAACTTTTGAGTACACATTCATTTTCCATCAAAGGACCTTGTGATAGATTCAATTTTGGGTTTCATTTATAGGCTATGCGGGCCCATTCTTGACCTAATTTTTGGCTCAATGTTGACTTCAATCTACTTTTCATCATAAGATAGTGTATAGTATAGATTGTATGCTAAGTATGGATGATAAGACATGTTTATGACTCATGTATCATGACATATCCTAATTAGGGAGTTTGGTGATAGAAAGGTGACCCGTCCATTTGGATGATGTACTAGTTATGGCTATAGAATCCTATCACCCTAGACTATAAACATGTTAATGATAACTCAATATCAAGGATCCTTTAGCATACAACTTACTATCTGACTTCATGGCTTGGACCATAGTTTCCCAATCTTTAGTTAGTATTATTCTAGTTATGCATATATGGTAGTGCTTGAGGTCGTGGTTACGATACTGGTTAAACTCGGGGTAAGTATTCTGTCCTTAGAGAATATGTTATTCTAGTTTATGGACACTTAGGTGCTTACTATTGTATTGTGTTGATACTAGTGATGGCAAGCACAATTTTAGGTGTATTCATTCTAACTCAGTGGTATGATTCCAACCAAACCATGATTTCATTATTTTTTCTAAAATGGGATTTATTCTCACTTTTCACCTTTGAAAAAAATCTCTTATAATAAAAATCATACTACTTTTTTAAAAGAGTTTTGCACTTTTAGAAATTAAGATGATGTTTTCAAAAATAGATGAAGATTGATCATGGTTCCTGGTTTATCCACTTTTTACCCCTAATAAGAGGTCTTTTAAGGAGGAGTTAAGAATTTAAGTGAATCTTAGCACCTCTTTTCACACTAAGACTGATGAATGGTTAGAATAGACTAATCAAATTCTTAAGCATATTCTTCCAGCTTGTGTTATGAACTATGGAAGTTAGTGGGAGCAACACTTAGAATTTGTGAAGTTTGCCTATAATAATAGCTACCACTCAAGTATAGAGATAGAACCATTTGAGTCACTATATGGCAGGATTTTTCAATCTCAAATATTATGGTTTGAGACCTTTGAGTTTAGGCTTTGTGGTATAAACTTTCTTTGGGAGTCGTTGGATAGAGTCATGGTGATTTAGGATAGGATGTAGGCATCTCAAAGTTGTCAAAAGTCTTGTGTAGTTTGTAGAATTCATGCTTTACAATTTAGAGTTGGAGACCTTAAATTCCTTCGAGTATCGCTTACAAAGGGCATGATTAGGTTTGAGAGGAAAGACAAGCTAAGGCCCAGCTATATTGGATTTTTTTAGATCCTTTGAATAATTGGAGGGGTATCTTATGAGTTGGCCTTACCCCTAGAATTTTTCATTGTTAATCTTGTTTTTCATGTTTTTATAATTTGGAAGTACATCCCTGATAACTAACATGTGATTCGATGGGAATCAGTTCAGTTGGATAAGAGGTTGACCCTTATAAGGAAGCCAGTTCACATATTAGTCTAGGATATCAGCCAGTTGTGGCCTATAGAGATTCCAATAGTTAAGGCTTAACAAAGACACCACCCAGAAGAGGAGGTAACTTAGGAGATAAATAGTTATATGCGGGCCCAATATCCCCACTTATTTGATATTTTAGGTATATCCAAGCCCTTTACTCTCACAGATAAAACTCTATTTACTAATGAATGTTGTAATAACCCTCTAGGTCATTTTTCCATTTCCATACTTTTTTTCTAGTTAGAGCTTTACTATAGACATATTAAGTCATTTGATACTTGTTGGAGCTGACAATTCAGTTGTCGCGCAGTGGTTCTTAAAGACAATTTCCTATTATAAAGTTTTTGCTAGTAAGGATTGACTATCGGGTGTAAAATTAAGGTTACCGACCCTGTATACAAATTTTGATATTTCCATCAGCTTAAAAACACTCATTTTAGGCTAGGGGACCTTTGGTTTGGGCCCCAAGGATTTCAAACTCAATTTGGGATATTGCATAAATTTTGGTAAAAATGCCCCTTGGGAATGGGGCCCAATTTTATCAAAATGATTATCGATGAAAATTTTGATGCATCAATTGAGTTTTAAATGTCAAATTTATAGGAAATCATTGTTCATTTGCATTCATGGGATTCCAAATAAATCCTGAGGAGTTGGTAAAAATATTAAAAATCTAAGTTCAGTTGGTGCATGGACTAAGATGGTTCAACTACTTAAGCAAACCTTTGGTTGCTTAAGCGGTGGTTACTTTAGCGGCCAAGTGGTCATTTTGGACAAAAATGATCTCTCCTATATCACTATAGAAGATACCCTACCTCTTTGTTGGACATCACTTATGTGATATGCTATTTGTTAAAGTAGAGGTAGGTCGTGGGTGAACATCGCTTATGCGACCTTATGTCTCTTCAGCAGTGGCTGCCTATGTGGTCAAGTGGTCACTTTCATTGTACCACAGGGCATTTACTACACCGCCCACCTATTTTTCTATAATTTTATCTAAGTCCAAAGATCATTAAAGCCTTTGAGAGTTTGGTGAATTAGGAGATATACTCATGGGTGATCATGGGGTGTTGGTGATCTTGTATAAGTCATTTTCTCATCGTAATCCTTGTAAGTCTCCATCATGTTTTTGGTTTGATTCATTGATTTGGTCATAAATCCCTAGTTCCTTGATGGGATGAACTAAGTATCTTTTGAGCTCAAAATTTTCTCATTCATGAGGATATGATCCTTAAGCATAGAGAGATGTGTTAATGAATTTAAAAGAATTATTTCACAAGTGGGACCTATATAAATATTTTGACTCAATATTTAACCTTAATTATACAAATAAAATTTAGTATCATCGTCCTTGTATTAATATTATGATCACTATTTTGATAACATAGCATTGTGTGAATGCTTCTCGGATGGGGAAATCTCCAATCTTCCAAACTTAATTGAACATTCTAAGCATTTAGGTAAGATAGGTTTACTCTTGTCATATTAAGCTTCATTATCATATTGGTATGATATTATGCTAGTGTAGGTTTGGGAAATATATGTTCGTGGTATATTTAGTGAATCTTTATTATTTGAAATTTAGCTAGTCGTATTTAGGCAGATTTGACATATCCACCTATTTCTTAGGTTGTATTTCTATCATAGGAGCTAATTAGACTTATGTAGCACTTTTTAGTAGGATTTGGATCCTAAGTCTAGTTTGGGGTAGAAATATCCTTAAGCTGTACTTCTAAGGTTAGAAATGGGCCCCTTGTTGTTCCTTTTAGAAGGGCAGAATTGAAGTATAGTGTTGAACAAGTAGGTGTAACTGTTGAGTTCTACGGCGGTGAACTCAACGGCGTCAGTTATAGTGATCCTGCTACTGTGAAAAAATATGCTAGACGTGCTCAATTGGGTGAAATTTTCGAATTAGATCGTGCTACTTTGAAATCCGATGGTGTTTTTCGTAGCAGTCCAAGGGGTTGGTTTACTTTTGGGCATGCTTCGTTTGCTTTGCTCTTCTTCTTCGGACACATTTGGGCACCTTAGGCAAAGATTATATTAGATCCTTGTAGACTTTATAGTTTTTTATACGTCATCCTATTTACATTCTAGAGCTCGAGGAGGATTTAGATATATTTTGGCTTGTTCTAAGTTTGTACTTGGGAGATATTATGACCATTTCAAGTTTGAAAAATTATTAGATTAAGAACAATTAAAGTTTGGCAAATTATGATAATAAGGCCGGTTTAAGTGCAACATCTATGACTATATTACTTTTGGTTTAATTTCGGTTTCACAATATTATTTTTCTAAGTCCGACATGGGAGATGCTATTTTTTATTTGAGTTGGACATTAAGAGGTTTCTTATGATGGTTATCGATCTAATTCATGTTCGTCTTTTAGGTATGAGAGGATCCACAGTAACGATTTTGAGATTTGGATTGCTGGGATATTTATTTTCATTACTCTTTCTTGATTATATCTAGTGGGATTACGAGGGCCCACATGGATTACTTACTCTTGTTACATCTTTTGGGGTTATGGGTACCCAGTTATGAGTTTTGTTGCTATTAATTTTTTGGTTGTTTACTTCTAGTATTTGGAGCATTATTCTAAGTTTGCCTTTTTTCCTTAGTTTATTATCTCACATCTTATTGTATTTATATTATTATTTAGCTCAGTCAGCCAATGATACCTATTAATACTCATTGATTTGGTACTCATACTATACTTCTGCATCATTTTATAATGAAGATCTAAGTACTTATTGCAGCCATTAACATTATATTAGTGTTGGTCAAAGTTCAGAGATAGGGTGAACTTTTGGATCAGGAGATGACTTTCTCTCCTTCTTTAATTTTGGATGGTCTTTCTATTTGAGACTACTTTATATTTGATACTTATAATAATATTATTCTTTTGATAGAGGCTCTTGGAACAACCATACTAGGTCATGGGATCTCTTACTCTTTTCCTTATTTACCGTAAGTTATGGTATTATTCTTAAATATTATGACTTGTTAGCTAATTACTTGCACAATTCTTGTACTTATCCTATTTCTTGCTAATCGTCTCATTACTTATTTTTTTGGGCTATGGTGTGGCTTTCCTACTGGTGGGTCAAAGTAGGCGCCATCATGACGTCTGAAATTAGGTTGTGACATTCTCTGAGTTTCTAGAGTTTTGATTATCACTAGTGCTACTTGCATTCTTGGTGAATTATTAGTTATGCCTTTATGCATTTTGCCCTTCAGCAAATATAGAGTAGATTGTTTGTGTCCTTAGCCGGTGGTTTTCAATAATTGTTATTTTATTTTTTGGAAATATTTTAGTTTCAGCTCTTGTATAAACTATTGGAGATATGCCTATTTTATAATAGTAAGGTCGATTTAGATATGTAGCTATAGTTCAGATTTGAAGGCTCAAGCTTTAGATTTTGACTCTTGTGAATAACAACTTGGAAGTTGTGATAGAATTTAGAGTTTGATGCTTACTCTTCTACATGATGAGTTTTGATAGTCAGGATTGAGTAGTTTAGCATTTGTTGAAGTAATAGTTTTGGATTACGTAACTTGGTTTCAACCTTTGTTTCAAGTTTGACTTTGTTGGTATTTGATTTATAGGATGGGTAACCCAAGTCTTACTCTAACTATTTAGTCTTCTTTAGTTTAAACAAATTGTGGCTGATAGAAGATCGGATGATAGCTCGATGCCACATGATGATGGTTTCTTCAACTTTTGACCTCAAGTTCAATCCTCATCAGATATTTTTAATACCTACTCAGTAGAAGAATTTTACCTAACTTGGACTTAGCATGGTTTGATTCTCAATTAGTGGGACAGCGTGGAGAAGATCATTCAGTTTTGAGTATTTCTGTTTTAGACTCCTGACTATCAGTTTTGAAGGTCTTCTAGATTAGTTAGCAGCTATGACATATATTTTAGACTTTGTTCATCACTATTTGTTTAACCAAGTAGAACATTATGGGCTTATCCTTATGCTTACCATTATTGATCTATAGTGGATAATATCCTTCCCTTTGAGGATAACATGATAGGATTGTGTGGACATGACTTAAATGAAATTTTACGTGGTTTGGTGTAGATAGCAGGTTTGGAAAGAAAATAAATGATATATTTAGATATTGGAGTTGGTATCATTGTTCATCCTTGGATTGTCTTTAGCTTGGTTAATTTTCCACTGGGTTTTGGTTGTACTAGTATGATATCAATATATTGTGGATTATGATTGCCTGCATAATTCATTCTTGGTTTTGTTAGAGGCTAGTTAGTTATTGAGGTTGTCTTTGGTGATTTGGAAAAGGAAGTAAGAATGTTGGTTTAAAAAGGTAGGACTTTGGTGAAATACCTTGAACCTGTTATTTCTCCCTAGAGGTTATTTGGAAAGCCATGCTTGGGGTATGCAATCCTAGTACCATATTCTTTTAAGTTTTCAGACTCTTTCTATCCATTGACTTTTGTGGACGAAGGTATCTTTTAGTAGTGGATATTGTAATTACCCTCCAATTCTTTTTTGTAATTTTTTGAGTTTTAACCTTTTTGAGCCTTTCGATAATGGCTATAGGTAATTTGTGACTTGCTAGAACTACTGATTCGGCTATTGGGCAGTTTGTGTGGGGTTTAGCCTCATTTTCCTATCTTAGAGCTATTATTGTTAAGGAATTGGACTCATACAAAAACTCTTAGTAACTACCTAGGATGAGAATTCTGATAGTACCATCAGCTCAGTAACAATGATGCTAGGCTAGGGGGACCCTTGGATCAAGTCCTGAGGCATCCAAACTAATTTTGGGCTATTGGATTAATTTAGTTAAAGTGGAACTGTGGGTGTGGGGACCATATTCAATAAAATAATCTCAGATGAAAGTTTTAATAGTTTCGTTGAGTAAAAAATACACAATTTAGTATGATAGCATAACTCTCTACGTGCAAGGGGTTTTAAACGAATCCCAACCACCTAGCCAAACTCAATTATGACTTAGAAAAATTTAGTGTCTGATATCAGGTGTGACAATCAAAGTGGTCAATGTGTTGCTTTAGCTGTGTTGCTTTAGCAAACCTGAGCAACTTTAGCAGCCTTTGATAGTTGGATGAGGTCTCCAAGGTTTGCTTTAGTGGCCTTTGCCTTTTCTTCGACCACTACTTAAGTGGTCAACAGTGGCTGAAGCGGCCAAATGATTGGTTTAGTGGCAACTACTGGTGTTATAACACCTTTTTCACCCATTTTTTCCCCTCATTTCTTGACCCTTTTTTCCTCTATTTTTAGAGTATTGGACATGGGAAATTGAGGGGGATCATCCATTAAAGCTTAGGTAAGTTAGCACAACACTCCTTCTTTATTACCCAATAAATTTGTTATCAAATTCCATCTTTTTTCTTTGAAAATTCTTAGAATTTATGTCTTAAAATACTTAGAATACAGGGGCTAATTTGGGCCCTGATTTATACTCCATTTGCGCACACCTTTTGAGCACACATTCCTCATCCTTTGAGAAATTCATGAAAGATTCAATTATTTATTTCATTTGTATGCCCCACAAGCCTATTCTTGACCTAATTCTTAGATTGGATTTTTATATATCAATATGGGTAACATTTTACTCCTACTGACATGTAGATTATTATTGTAATAGTACGATGGTGTTTTTGGATCATGGATTAAAGATAAGCGACTCATGGAAAATTCAAGAATTTAGCTCAACATCTAGGTAGGCTTAGGTCTACTTTTCTTCATGAGATGGTGTATAGTATAGATTTCATTCTAGGTAAGAAAGATAGGATATGTTTATGATTAGTGTATCTTGGATTAGCCTAATTAAGGACCTCGGGGATTAAAAGGTGACCTGACCGTTGGATGAAATATTTGTTGTTGCTATAGAATCCTATCACCTTAGATTTTAAGCATGTTAACCATAGGTTAATATTAAGGATACTTTAACATAAGAGTGACTATCTTACTTAGTGACTTGTGCCATAGCTTCTTAAAGTATAGTGCTATTACTATGCTAGTTATGCATATATTGTTGGGCCCGAGGTTGTGGTTACAATACCAGTTAGACTCCAGGTGAGTACTCTACCATTAGAGAGGTCATGGTTTTACTTTATGGATGGTTAGACTCTTATTGTTGTATTGTTTGGATACTGGTGATGACATGCATACTTTTAGGTGCATCTATGCTCACTTAATGGTACGATTCCAACAAAACCATGATTTTATTATTATTTTCTACTAAGGAATTTATTCCAACTTTTCACCTATGTAACAGATCAGTTTATAATGGGAATCATACCACCATTTTTAATCATTTATGAGATTTTAGAACTATAGATGATGTTTTGGAAATTACATTGAGATTGATCTCGGTCTGTCATTTATCCACTCTTTTACCACTATATTAACATTGATCGAGAAATAGATTCTGACCCTTCCTACTCTATTATGTTATTGCAGTCATAGAGTGTATCTGGGGTAGCAAATTTACAGACATACACTTTTTTACTCATGATTTGAGTATGTGCACTTATGATATATACACATCTCTTTAGTGATGGACAAAGTAAATAGATGATGATGATTATTGGAAGTCCTGGATCAGGGCCAGGTAGTGTATATAGATATTTTGAAATCCCATAGGGGCCCCTTTTTCCATGAGCTACTGTCTTGCAGAAGATTGGTTGTTGTAGGTCCAATTACTTCCAACTACAGAGTTAGAATAGGTGTATACACTTGGTACATTATGTCACTCTAATCAATTATTGTTTACTATTGGTTTATGTTGCCCTCATTCATATGTATTTTCTATCACCAGAATAATTATTTGATGCTTATATCTATTGTCCTAATGGGTGGTTGTATAGGTATAAGCTATCATTGCTATTTGTTGAGTGTTTGGTTAGACCTTTCAGACATATGGGGGCCAAACTAAAATAGTTTTTGCCGAGACTAGACGGTTACTTTATTGTTGTTATTATGGTTAGTTCGTGGTTGGTTGATTATGGAATGTTACCCAAGGTTATTGGTATGATGCTGATCATTTTTATTTTTTTGGTAAATTACACTATTGATAGTTATCTCATGGTTAGAAATTATGGTAAGGGACCCTGATTATGTCGGTACTAGCTTTCCTACTTGGTTAGGATGTATTAAGATTAGGTTGGCTACATTAGGTTATTATCTTAAGTAATCATATGTGTATATATATAGGGGGGGGGGGGGGGAATCACCGTATATGCATCCCTTCCTTTTCTATTTGTATCATTTTGTATTATTGGCCTTGTATACTATTATATAACTTTATTTTTCTCTTGGTTTGTATATTGACTAGTGATATATGATATAATTTAGTTCCTGAATATTATTTTGTGATAGCTTACCCTTATTTCCCCATTAGCATGATTAGGTTTAACTTCCTAATTAATTTCATACAGTTTATTTTCCTTCTGTGCATGTTATTTATGCTTTCATTATCTTTGCGGCTCAGTTGATCGAAGCCTCCTTTGCACCATGTGCTTAGTTTTCATACTTCACTTCTACATCCATAGATCATAGTGGAAGTTCTCATTGTTGGTGTGTGAATCGTGCGGGTCAACTATGGATCAGACGTTCAGGGTGAGTTCCTGGCTATCGTAGCATTTTTGCTCTCCCTCGCATTCATTAGACTGATCATAATACAGTATTTAAAGACATCTTTGGATAGGCATTTATTCTATATTCCTACCTTGCACTCTTATTATATTAGAAACTCCTATAACTTTATGTATATTAGTCTCGTTAGCATATTTATTTTGCTCTTTTCTTTAATTCCTTTTAATAGGCCATTACTAGTTGTTCCAAACTCTGGGATGGCTTGCGTACTAGTGGGTTATAGTAGGTGTCATCATGACCTAAGAAATTGGGTTGTGACAAAGTGTCTATAAACTACGCCACAACTCTTTCAAAGTATATATAATAACCTGGCATCCAACTGGTCTCGTAATAAAAGCCCTGGGCCCAAAAAATACAAGGTAAAAGTATATAAGTATTAAACTCGAAAAGTTAAGGTAAACAAGGGCATGAAGCTATTAGGAGGTTTAAATCGAAGAATAACACAAAGGCACTTAGTATTATAATAAATCTTATACTAGGCATTCCTTATACAGACCTAAGATCAAACAAGTATACTCAAGCTTAACTTAATCCTATAGCTATAGCGGTTATTCTAGGATAAGGCTCAATTATAATTCTATTCTCAAATCCCCCTAAATAGGTAAAATCAATATATAACTAGCTATAAACATTCTCTAAAATCCCCATGTAGCATGCAATCTATACAATACACAATCTAATAAAGAAAAGTAGACCTTATCCTACCTAAAAGTTGAACCATAGTCCTGAACTATCCATAAAAAACATGTCTCCACTCCACCATTTCTGAATAATGTCATGTTATTAAAATAATAATCTACATATTAATATGAATAAAAAAAAGACCTACTTTGCAATATATCTCTAAGCCAAAAATTGGCTCAAAAATAGGTATGTGGGGCTTATTAGGGAAATCCAAAAATTGAATTCATCACATGGTCTCTCGAAGGACAAGTAATGTGTCCAAAAAAATTGAGCACAAACTGAGACTCAATTATGTTTTCAAACAACCCCAAAAGAAAATAAAAACAAGGGGAATATCAAGAACTAAACCAAAATCAGTCTGAAACCTTACAAAGAAACTAAAGGAAAATAATCACCTCAATATTTTCAACTCAAAACCAGCTCTAGTCTGAAATTATCCAACCAAATTCGAGCTCTCACATGAAAATTAGAGGTTTTATACTTAGTACAATGGCTGGAAATTGAGAAAATAGAATAGATAAACCATCATTTATGGAAACTTTAGCACCTAAAGGACCACTTAAGTGGTCACCGCTAAAGTAGAGACATGGGCTCTTAAGAAACTACTGCCACAGCCAGCTAGCCACAACTAAAGAGGTCCTATGTTGCTTAAGCAGCTATCACAAAAGTATTCCCGAGCTACTTAAGAAGTTATCAATGAAGCAGTCACAAGCCGCGAAAGTTGTTGCACTAGCAACTTAGGTACCAATAAATTTGCTATGTCCCAATGGACTTCAATCGGGTGCTTGGAATCAGAACCCTGCACTTGCAAAGAAACTATTCTACCCTACCATATTCGACATTCCAGAATCAATGGAACCTTAAAAATTCTAATTTAAGGTTATTTTGACAAGATATAGGTCTGACACCTAAGGTTTTTCTTTTCACCAACACTCATTTGATAGACCAAAACGAGCCTAGAAGCCTTGGAACCCCGACCAGGGTTCCCCTAGCATAATATCTATATTTTGAAGCTAGAGCTATTAGAATTCTCATTTGGGGAAATTAACCTAAATTATTTGACAAAGACTAATTCTCAATTTGAAAAGCCCTAAAATAAGGAGGTGTTCTTAAAAACAAAAGAAATTGGCCGAGAATTGAACAGACAACATAGAAAGTCATAATACCCTTTAGCAATTATAGGAAAGCACAAAATATAGAATATATGTGAAAATTGATAAAATTACCTATAGGATCATTGCAACGTCCACTACTAAAAGAACATTCGTCCTAAAATAATCAATGGATAGAAAGAGCCTAAAATCTCAAATGAATATGGTATTAGGCCCATGTAACCTATAAGTTCCCTAGATAACCTCTAAACCCAATAACACTTTACTGGTGTTTCTCTCAAGGTATCCTCTTGCACTGACTTTCATACTCTACCCTTCTAAATTACAATGAACTCTTTCTTTTAAATATAATTAACTCATACTCAAAAGCCAACTGGCACCCAATGAAACTGAGCTCAACTGAATCATGCAAGACCCAAATCAAATAATCCCAATATCACATCGATATATAAACAACGTGACACTTGATCATGTTATATAAAATCAAATACATGAACTATATAGCAGACCCAAACTCCAAATCTATCATCCAGTTGTTTTTCCTAACCCATTGTCCACTTTGAACTACATAGAATCCATCTGGCATCATCTTAGCCCCATATAATAATCACTTCATAAATAACCTCAAAGGAATGAAATTTATGTATCAAAAATCTACCTAAAATACCATGTGAAAATTGTCTTATATGGTTCTACATAAATAACCAAATAGTGGTGACTATTGTTTGCGATCTCTACCAAAGCCAAAAACTGGGCTGAATGACCCTTAAAACCAGTGGTATGATTCTAAATCACAACCAATAAATACTAGATGTTCTACTCTAAAATTCCCTATAAACTATGGATGAAACCATGTTATACCCAATTCAAATACATCTCTCCCATTGAGTAGACTTTTAAAGTCTACCAGGTCAAAAGTGGTAGAAAACAATACCTTGTGCGAATGAACTATCCCTCTAATATCTATCAAAGTTAATTTCTCTAAGCTAAAAAAACTAAATGGTAGGTAATGAGTAGGACAAGTCATCTTATCGATAATTCCTCAATTAGATTAAACCTGAAAATGTAAACTACAATAAAGTTACATAATCTATAGCTATAAACTTTTCAATTAAACCAAACCACTCAACCATAATTTCCCAAACCAGTCCTGTAGATGAGCAAGCATCAAAACATAAAATCTATCACAACTCTCAGGTCATCTTCTGGAAGAGTCAAATCATAATGGGAGAATAAATCTCGGGAATTACAAATACCAAAACCAATCTCACCATTAGAAACTAAGAATACACCCAAAATGTTTGAAACTTAGATGTCGCCAAAAAACACAATCACAATAGCATAAAACCATGGGAAAAATACACAAGCAATAAAATTTATATTTATTGATGGACACAACACACAAAGGTGTAATTAAGAACATATAGTGACTACTAATGTTACCCAAATTATCCCTCAAATAAAAGTATAAAGTTATTGTTGATCAAATATAGAATCCAACTAGGTTTGGGTCGATGCCACTAGGAATAGGCAGAAATATCCATCAAGTGTTTATATAAGTAATAAGTAAATAAATTATTGTTAAAGGGGGATTTTGTGAACTTCAAATACTAACAAGCTATTGATTTTGTTTGATTTTATAATCAATGTGAGAGAGGCACTAGGACAATGTTCCATATAACTTCATTATATTGTAAGTTTATTGTACTAGTGATATCTAGTGGTGCTTGAAATGCCAAATTAATAGGTTTTACTCATATAAATTACGTCATGCCCTTATTAGATGATTATCTCTAATCATGATTTAATGTCTTATGAGTTTTGTAATACAAACCCTTATCATTGATCCCATGTTAACTATCTTATTTACTAACATAACTTAATTAAATGGAGTTTGATAGCTCTAAGTCTAGTTTTTAATTACCTTAGGCCATCCATTACACATTTTTTTGTTATGAGTAACGGTAAGGTCAGTCCTAACATTGGCCATCGTTAGAAATCAAACCAAATAGAATCACAATAATTTCACAAACATGCTTAAGAATAACATTTTACTCTAAACACTAATTTATTAATCCATAATAGTGCACCTAATCATAGTTGTGATGTTTAGCTACTTATAAATACAAGCACAAAAGAATAATTGTGGGAAGATATAATAATTATGAACTTACAAGGCTGAAATAAGAGCCACAAGTCTTACTTGAATTAAACCTTAAAATAAACGTTAATACTTCAATAAAAAATAATATACCTCAAAAGTACTAAGAAAATATAAACTAATACAAAAGACCTAATAGAGTATTTATAGAAAATGGAAAACCCATCCTAAGCATAATGAGATTTGCTAAGTCGGTTATCATATGTGCTCATAGGTTGAAATTTTGGTTTTTACATCTTTCAAACCTTCCCAAGAACAATGCTTAGTATGAGCTAGTGGTTTATTTCATGGTTGTAGAATATTTTTGTGCTTTCCACCTTTGACTTATAATATTTTTAAACATTTCTCTTATGATCTTTAGGGCGAGACTGTAGCATCATCCCATTATCATGGGATCCACTCATTTTATCCTCTCCATTCAAAACATATACAATCCTTGTTCCTAGACTTTCTTCCTATGATTGATTTAATGATTGTAGCATCTATGTATGATTGTGGGTTGCAGCATATGTATGATATTTTTCTTTTTTCACTTTCTCAAGTTATTTCTACGATAGCATATTATGACTATTGTAAGATAAAATGTTAGTGGTTAAGATCATTAGATTCCCTTTAAGTAAAAATTTTTGCAATTTACTTCTCCTGCTTGTTAAACCTACAAATACCATAAAAACACATTATACCCACAAAAATATGCCTTTAAACTCGGAATTTTCTTTTTTTACCATCAAAGGTATCGTAATTCCATGAAACATCACCACCCTCAACATAAAACGGTTGCATGTCTTTGGGAAAGGAAAACAAAACTAAACTTAAGCACAATTGAAACAATTCTTAACCAATGGAAATCTAAGGGTAATACAATTGTCTTATTTGTCAAAATCAATTTTAGCATACATGAATCAAAACAAAAGTTCAATCTCCCCTAAACATCACCAAAAACAACATTTTGGTGTGTACACAAACAACTTACCTTGGCATATAGAATAAAGTGATGGCATTATATTATCAACGGACAACCTACATACAAACCAATGCCACTACCTAAAAAAGCAGCAACTACGATGCAACCTCCTTTCCCTCAAATCAAATAAGACCATAACACTCATAATTAATTAAGAATATTGGGGTAAGGAATGAATATATGCACTCACTCTCGCATCAAAATCCAAATAGTGTGCATTAAATATCATAGGCTTGCTTATATTTTCTATGCCTTAGTTTTTCATAGAAATCATTGTAGGAATTTTATTGGCTTGTAATGTAGGCTTTGGGATGGGAATGGTAGATATCGATAAAGTGACTAAATACTCCTTGTCAATATGCTACTTTTGGCTCCACTTTCCTACTATTATTATTTTCCCCCTTTTTTGACTTTTATGATCATTTCACAACATCTTTTCTTTTTCTTTTTTTTCTCTCTTTCTTTTTTATTTTTATTTTAAAACTTTTCTTCCATACATTTCTTTTCCTTTTTTCCTTTTTCACACCAAACTGCACTCGAATTTAATTTTCACTTATTAACACCTTTTTCATATGAAATTTTTTACTACTCCTATGATATCCTCCCTTAACTTAGTTGTTTTTCTAAGTTGAGATGCAAAGTGTCAAAGTTAGAACAAGGGAAAAAGAAAGTTCATTATAAAATAATTAGAAAGGTGAATAAGCTAGTTAAAGGAAAAGGTCTATTTAGGCCAAATTTTGGGATCACTGAATATTATTTTCACTTAGTATGTTTTTTAGGATTATAGTGGACTATTGAAGAATGACCTATGATCCTTTACTATATTAATATCATACAACTCTTTTGAGACTAACCTAGAAAGTTCTAGATTGGACACACCTGCCGACTCGATGCGGGTATCACAACTAACATGGCTCAAGGTTACAGACACAGTTGCTACCTATTTGGTTCATGCATAGTTAGGGTATGGTTATTATATTTTTATTTCTTATGTAATGATGTGATCTACATTGGTCATAGTTCATATTAGCATACAACAAAATAAAAACATCACAAAATTTAGAAGAGTATCATTTAAACATTAAAACATGAACTGCATGCTCTTTTTTGTTTTGACTACATTAAATTTTACTATTTCTCTCTTAGTTACACAAATAACAAAAATTAAAAACCTAAACATGTAAGTTCAAATAAGATAGCATATCTGATGAAAAATATATGACAATAAAAACTCTCCGATGTGGTACACCCCTACCCCAAACATAGAAACAATGTAATGTCCCTAATACAAAAAAAAAAGTAAAACTATAGTAGAGACATACATGTGGAACACAAAATTCCTAACATAAATTGATTAGTTAAGGTCATAAATGTAAACATTTCATGCTCTCAATCTCAAATAACCTTGGTAGTGTTCGCGGAACTTAAACCCAAGTCAGCATCGATGGCAGCTGTAATGATCCTTTAGGTCATTTTTTGTATTTTTGCTTATTTTCACCATTTAGAATTTTTTTTATAGCTGTCTTAATTCATTTATGACTTTCTGAGACTGACAGTTTGGTTACTAGGAAGTTCATTTGTCTTTTAGAGCAAATTACCTATTTTGATGTCTTCATTGGTTCAAATTAGCCACTAGACAAAAAAATTAGTCAAACGATCTTATATGCTAAATTTGATTATACTAACAACTCTAGAATGCTGATTTTAGGCTACGTGGACCCCTAGTTTAAGTCTCGAGAAACCCAGGCTCTTTTTAAGCTATTGGTTAGATGTTAAGAGAAATGACAAGTTGGTATGGGACCTATTTTTTAGCGATACGACTATTTATGGAAATTTAACTGCTCCATTAAGTACGAAACATCAAATTTATAAGGTAGCATAGCATATTTGCATATATAGGATTCCAGATGAATCTGAAGGGGTTGCTAGAGACTTGGAAATTTTCCAAGTCTCAGTTGGTGATGGTAAATCACGTCCGTGATGCCCTTGATAGCTTAAGTGACCTTCCAGCCATAACATATGTCTCATAAATGATTGCTAATTATTATATAAGTAATAGGAAAATTAGTAGTTGAAAGTATTGCATACACGATAAAATTATTGCATAAGCAACATCTGCCCGTATGGCAAGGTATTGAATAAGAGATAGTTGGATTACATAAGTAACACATGTATACCTTAAAAGGGTATAAATACCCTCTTTAGCCTATTTCACCATTACTCATACATTTCCGAGAAACTTAAACTATAAAAAGAGGGAAATCTTGGGTATAGAATTTATGGGTGATTTTAAGGCTTAGATAAAGATTAATTACACAATTCTCCTTCAAATTTGTGTTAATACTCCATTATTTTTATGGTTAATTTCCCCACTCTTATTGAAAATCCCTAAAATATTAGTTTCTTGATTTTATCATCATTATAGCACCCATTTTTATGGTAAATATTCCTTGAGCATAGGGGCATTGAGCTAGTTTTGGAAATGCAATTTCCAAAATGAGCCCTATGTGGGATTTTATGTAATTTTGGATCCTAAGCACAATAGTGCAATAGCAGTATCATTGTTCTCAGTTTGATGACTAGATTTTGATTTTAATAGCACAACACCTTGCAGAAGCTTTTAGAAAGGGAAAATAAATGATTTAGTAAATTTTTTGTGCTTTGTTTGGAGCCCAGGGTAGGCTAGGCTTACCTTCTACATGGATTAATCAATTTCATTGTATGATTATGATATTATATTGGATATAAGGTGAGATTTAGGTATTAGAAGTATGAATGGGAGTATTTGGTAATTGGCTATTAGGCTATCCTGAAATCGTAGACTTGCAGCAGTTAGCATAGTTATTGATCACTTAGGTGGATTGAGCTTTGCGGTATTGTAATAACACTTCAGTTGATTTTCCATATTTAAAATTATTTTTGCTATTTGAGCTTCTCCATTCTACCCTAAATTATTTATGACTCACTGGGATGGATGACTCGATCACTGGATAATTTTTTTTATTTTTAGAACTAATTCTCTATGTAGTAATCTTTGTTGGTTCCAAATGGCCATTATGAAAAAACTTTCACAAAATAACCTCAGATTTAAAATCTAACTCTGCCAACATAGCTGGAACATTAAATTTAGTGTGGTTACATATCTCATTTATGATAATTAGATTTTGAATACATCCCGAGGCCTTAGCCAAAACATTGAATCAATTCTAAGTTTTAGTCATCGGCAAGTGCAGTCTGATACAACAAATGCGGAAGGCCCTGGTGCGATCACAATGACCAAGATTTTAACACGCATGGATACGTGATCACACCACCTGAGAGCTTGGGAATGGTCTTTAAAAGGCTAATTTTGGCTGAGAATTCGCCATTTGCTATGTTGCCTTAAATCCCAAAACCCTAATAGAAAGTATAGACCATAGAAAGAGTTGTAAGAGTTGATATGGAGCCTGGATTACTTGCATAATCATGATTAGCATGGAATATAATGTATTATTTCTTTAGTTTTGGTGTTAAATTCTTGATTTCTTAACCCAAAATCTCAAATGGATTGAGGCTTGATTTTAGCCAAAAATATGGGTGATTTTTACAACTTTCTTGAGGGATATAACTCCCGAATGGTATTTGAAGAGTGGGTTGGTCCTGGAAAATCATTTTTCATATGTTGGACTCACTTAGGGGTTTCGATGTTGTTTTTAGAATCGAAGAACAATTGTGCAATATGGGTATTTTTAGACTCATATTGATGAGTAGATTATGGTTTTGTTAGTGTGATGGCATTTTGGAGACTGTGAAGTGTAGATGAGCATATGGTGTTTGATTTGAAGTTTTGTTATTCGTCTTTGAGGTAGGCCTATGTCTACTCCTCTTCATAGATGATGTGTGATATCTATTTCGTGTGAATTTGGATGTTAGGATTGATTATGCATAGAGTACATTAGTCTTGATTGTTGATACTTTGGGATTAGGTAAGAGTTTTGGACCTATAAGATAAAATGAGTATAAGAATTTTGAATTCTAGTTCCTTCCCTCTCTAGTTTATATTAGTTGTAGCGTGGTTATGATGTAATTCTATGTTTAGGTTGTGGTGTTAGCATTTGAAACAAGAGTTATAGATTTAACATTGTTGGACTAGTGTGCTAGTCTTGAAATCATAACTTGGGTAGAGTATACTTGAGTACCTTTGATTTTAGTTAAAGCCCCTATCTTAAGCTTTAATATGGTATATTTGACATTTAAAAGTTGAACTAGATACCTTATACTAGTTTGGGGCATGGTATGCCTTATTATAGAAATTAAGATTTAGAAGTGGGATCGTCCAGCCCACTTAGACAGAGACTTGTCTTATCCTTATAGACATAGTTGTTGATGTTTGACATAGATGGGGCTAGTAAACCTTAGTATAAGGTTTTTCGTGACTTGGTAGATCATATTGATCTTCCCTGAATTATGGATTTTGAGTTATGGCTCAGATACTCCTTGTGGAAGTGATATTGGGTATTTAGAGATGATATTCCCCTTATATACATTTTGTGGCCTATGGAGATGCTACATCCTCTTAGACTTGATGTTTGGCCTATAGAGATTGTATTTTCTCTTAGACATGATGATTGGCATATAGAGATGTCATTTTCTCTTAGACTTGATGATTGGCCAATAGAGATGCTATTTTCTCTTTGACTTGATGATTAGCCTATAGAGATTTCATTTCCTTTTAGACTTGATGATTGGCCTATAGAGTTTCTATTTTTGTTCTTATACAAATTCTATCTCTTTTTGGGTTATGATTGTTGGGCCTAGAGAGAAGATATTCCTCTTAGATATGACAATTTCCCTAGAGAGGTGATATTCCTCAAAGTCATGATGTATGACTTATTGATATGTATATCCTACATGAAAGATTATTATGTGCTTATATAAACACTTATTGATATTTTTCCTCCTAGATGTGAGATGCCTCTTATGTGAGAGATGATTACGTGCTTATTGATATCGTGCCTCCTATTTAAGAGATTTTTCCTATATGTGAGATGACCAAAGATATGCTATGACTTATAAGTATGATTATTGATATGAGTTTCAGACAAGTAAAAGGGCCTAAGGCCATGATTATGATGTTGTGATTATTCCAGATATATTATTAGGCCAAGGGCCGTGTTATGATAATGAATGGATATTTTAGATCTATGTATCATTTTTGATATGATTATAACTTATCAACTCATATATGTGTTTTATACATACATCTCTTTGGTATGGGATAGAGAAAGGTACAGGATATTGCTTTTGACTTTATTGATCAGATATTGGTGATGGAATGCTTATATTTGGTAGATTCATGATTATTGTATTAGTAGCATATGTGATTTTAGAGGAAATATGATCTTTTTATTGTTCTTCTTAATTAAGGGTAAAGCTCTATTGTAGTTAGCTGTTGATTAGGAGACTATAGCACTTGGTGGCTAGGAATCAGATATTTTAGTTAATGAATCTTGCTTAGTAGAAATATAGTAGTTAGATATGGTGATACGTGGCTAATGATAATGTTGGGTTTAGCATAGGCAAAGATTAGTAATATTGATGCCTAAGTATATAATGTTGATGAGTTATTAAATTAGGTGTTGTGTATTAACGAGGCTAGATAATAAGTGATATTGGTAATAAGAGGCAGCTAGGTAATAAAGATGAATAGTTGTTAAATGGTTGATTAATGAGTAGTTAAATAAGGATTACTTTTTTAGCAATGGTTAGTTAATGAATGATGTCAATTAATAAAAGATGGTTAGATGATAAGTGGTTATGTGTTGTCTAATAATGGTTAATGCTTATATGATGATTAGTTGATAATGTGGAATGGTAGATAAATAGTGATTATGGTCTTGGGATAAACCTTGGCTAGATGTTAGATGTCGGCTATATAATAAGTAATGGTTAGTTTATATCCCTTGAATAAGGTTAAAGTATAGACAAATAAGTAAAGGTTATTGATGACTAGCGAACTAGTGGTTTTATTATAAATAACATTAGTTAGCTTATAATGGTACTTGGGAAGTATTGTCTAGATAGATGCTTTGTTGTTATGTGATTATGTTCATGAGTATATTAGCATATGTTATTCCATGATGTCTATTATTATAATATTGATACCTGGCAAGGACGGAGGATATTATGATGATATTGATACCCAACAAGGTCGAAGAATGCTATTGTTATAAATTGATACTTGAAAATTTCGAAGGATACAGTAATGATATATTGATACCCGATGAGGTCGGAGGATACTGTGAAGATATATTGATACCCAGCAAGGCCGAAGGTTTAATACAATGATGATAGTCATAATTATGTCAATTATGGTTAGTTGTGAAATTGATTATGTATGTTGCATTCATTCCTGCATGCACAAATCACTAGTCTACACCTATGTCTGTCACTCGGTATGGGATGGTTGCTTAGATATGGGTGAAGAATATACTTTATGTTTTCTATGATGATTAAACCTTCTGAGACTAGGGTAATGGGGGTACCCATAGGCTTGATTATTATATGGCTATCTTGAGTAGCTGGTTATTTGTGTTGCTATTAATATTGGTATGATTAATATTATGGCTAACTTATGACAGATTTGCCATTGGTTTGGTATCGAGATTTGAGGTATGTTTTTTACCTCCATAATCTTAGGATTGCCTTGTTATGCTTGATTATATCATCTCTATCCATGTTGATTTTCAACCGTGACTATGAAAGCCTTAAACCCTAATAGTATTATAATGAGGTCTTAACATAAGAATGTGATGATGATCTAGGTTATGCTTTGATATGACCTCAGTTTTACATGCAAATGTATATATATGTATCGAGCTATATGAAGGTATGGTACTACCGTACATCCCTTCCTTTGTTGTTCATGTTGTATAGTCGTTTCTTTGCCTAGTATATTACTATATATCTTTCTTTAGCTTTTTATTCATATATTTTCCTAGGATATACGGTATAGCATTGATGTATATTGAAAGTAGCTGAAATAGGATTGTTCACCAAGTTACTTCCTTAGTTTCATTATTTTAGACTTTTGGACATGAATATGATACTTGTTTCCTATTATTTCACTGAGTTGTTATATAACTTCCAGACTCTTGGGTGTAGTTCCAATTTCGTTTATATGTTGTATATATCTGCTTTTTCTTTGGAGCTCAATTTGCAGTTGCCTACTAAGCACCATTCATTCGGTACTCATACTATAATTTTGCAGCCTACAAACCATAGTAGAAGTTATCGCCATTGATGTGTGCATTGTCTGGAGTAGCCATGATTCAAATACTTATAATGAACTTCTAACGTTCAAAGTATTACTTATCTCTCTTATATATATTTGACTAGTCTCCATATTGTATTCGAAGATAAGGTATATCAGTGTAATCCCGATGTTGTTTCACTTTTGGACTCTTATTATATTTGGAAGCTCTTGTACTAATACCACCAGGTTTTGGGATTTTATTATATATTGATCTTTATTTAATTTATTCTGTATTCTTTACCTTATAATATTGAGAAGTCAATTACTAGCCATTCTGGTCTTCGAATTGGATTGCCTACTAGTGGGTTATGGTAGGCGCCATTATGACTTGAGAAATTTGGTCATGACAAACTGGTATGAGATCCTATGTTTTATTGGTTTGTTAGTACAAGAGCTAAGTGTTAGTAGAGTCCTGCGGATTGGTTTGGAGACTTCTGTAACCTATCTTTGGGTGGCTACAGTGATATTTTAGGAAATTCACTTCTTGAGTCATTATTACCTGTCCGCATTCCTATGATCCTCAAACACATTCTTTGACTCTATTCTGTCCCCTAAGGATGATGCGACCTTGTTGACATGTGTAGATGAGACTTCAAAACATGTTCCTAGAGTTTCAGCATAGAATCAGATTAGAGAGTTAAAAAAAGATATTGAAGATCTTTAGCAGGAGCCAAAAAGGGTTTGGGCCAGCTTAGGCTCCAGTTGAGCCTGTGACTACTTCAACCTTTGAGGTTCAACAATAGAAAATCGAGTCATATTGTAGATTTATCTCAGCCATTGATGACGTTTGATTTATTGAGTAGTTCTCAGACTAGAGTTGAGTCTATTTTTGTTCATCAGGGTTCTTTACCAGTTTTGAGTGAGAGATTGGATTTCTCGTGCGGTCTAGATATTTTTCCTATGCTAGATCCTTCTAATCCGGACATGGGTGCATGGATGTGTTTGAAGGTTAGTATTGTCACTCTGTTAGTCTTTTAAATACTTAATAGCAATTGAATCTTCCTTCCCTGATGTTGTCGATATGAGAGGACCATAGAGAGCATAAGTATTGAGACTTGTGGAAATGGTGGCAAGAGGAATGCCATCAATATAGTGCTATTGGTATTTTATAGGGAGTGAGGATCCCTCTGGTAGAGTTCAGCTTCAACTCTATACCATCATATCTATATAGAAAGTATTCCATACTATGAGTGGTTATCAGATTAGTCATGATGATCATAGTGGGGAGAGTCCCTATCAGACTTGCAGAGTGTGGTATGGTTCTTCGGGCTATGGAGACCATTTTATATTACGAGGGATAGTATCTCAAAGTATTATAGGATCTTTATTTGATTATTTCATGATGAGACACTGGTTATGAAAATTCCCCAGGTATGAAATAAATGATCATCCAGAGTTAGAACGTGTTCCCCGATATCGTAGAGTTCCTGAGACTTGTTGTGATTTTGGAAGTATGGGCATAATTTTGTGAATTTCTCTCATTGTTAGTTGGCCAGCCATTTGAGTTTAATTTTTTTACCCACTATGTTAGCTCTTGAAAAGTTTGCTACGACCATAGAGAGACCAACTACTAGTCTAGAAAGTGTCCCCAACATGGGATTTCCAGTCATTCAGTTTAGCCTCATGATATTGTGGCATATTTAGTTAGAGGTTGTGTGTTTGTCACCTCTGTTGATGATTCAGTCTCTTGACCAGAGTTGGACCCATTAAGATTTATTTCCTTTCTAACTCCATCAGGCATGCGATTGCGGATGTCAGCACAATTAGTGTATGTTTACTTCCCACCTTTATCCCTTATTATGTGTATTGGGGTTTTCATACCCATTGGTGATTATATACCTTGATGAATTGATATTGATTATTATATGCCTTGTTATTAAATTCATGATTATGCTACTGCTCCATGGTTTATTTCTTTTAGTAGCGGATAGAGCAATTCTATATTGATGTTCTTCCTCTATGGGAGTGGATTGGGTTTTTGTCCCATTTATCATGGAACATTAGCCCTATTGTGGCCCTTGAGTTGTACATGTTATTGACGTTTATTTTTCTTATCACATGTTCAATAAGAATAATATTGATATTGTTGTTGCTATTTCTACCACTGGGTGAGGCTACTGATAATACTTGATATTATCACTTGATGTTGTTACTTAATGTAATTGATTGTTGTTGGGTAGCTATATAGACTAGGTTATTGTAATTCCATGAACTTTTCTAGCTTAAATTCATTCCTAGAATGTTAAGGGATTAGCTTTCAAAATGAATAATTATAATACCCCAAACTTTCTTCAGGCCTAATTTTCTCTCTAGAAGATTAAGGGATGACTTTCAAAGTGAGTAATATTTAAATCATATAGAATTTTCCTAATTTTGACTTTTTATCTTGTGGGAAATTTAATTACGTTTCCAACGATATAAGATTCAACTAAATCCATTAACCGAGCAAGAAGTTATGGCTAATTTAAGTTCCAGTCGTAAAACACCAGCATTCTGGTGTTTAGCGCATCGCATAGAGTGTTTAATTAGCATTTGTCCAATTCTAATTGGACTCCACAATGGTGGTGGGTTGCGGAGGATCCCAATTTCCCTATATTCAATTTCTAGTGGCCTAGCCTGATTGTGGCATGTAGCACTAAAGTTCCAGGTCCCAACCAGTGGAACAACGCGGTCTCTTCGAGTTGTGGTGACCCACAAATTCCCATTCATCAATTTCCAATGAGCCACCACGATAGTGGCGCGTCGAGGTGGCCCCTAAAATTGGGCTCCCAGTTCAATTTTATCTTGCTTCGTTAAGAGTTAAAAGGGGGTATTTTGGTCAATTAACCTTCCCCCAATCCGCCTAATAACACAAAATCTATCACATAGCAAAGCATTTTATGCCCTTATCATCATTCTCTTCAAACAAAAACCTTAGTTCATCATACTTATCCTCCAAGAAACTTAAGATTTCTCTGTCAATTCTCTAACTTAAGTCAAGATTCTAAGATCCAGTTCAAGAACTCCAAGAACCCTCATTCAAGAGTACAAGTAGCATCTCGCAAGCAAGTCTATTTATTAAGTTCACAATCTAAAGTATGTGGGGTTTGAACAAGAACACTTGTTCCGTTCTTGTGACTAAAAATTAAAAAAAAACTCATTTTTGGTTATGAATTTCTGAATTTTAATATGACTTCCATGAAATTTAAGTTAGGGTTTATACCCATGTTGATAATTGCATGATTTTGAGATTTTGAGTGATTTGTATAGTAAATTACCCGTCTACTTTCGAATATTTATGTACATGATTATATTTTCTAGATTTTAAGTTGAATTAAGAACAATTGTGTTATAAAGCATGAACTTTATGGTATTTTATATGAATTTGAAGCATGGGTTTAAAGCCCCAAGATTTAGTCTTGATATTTCAAGAATGATTATCATTTAAGTGTCCCATGAATGGCTATTTTCCTATTTTGATAAAGAAAGTTGATCTTTTGAACCAAGTAAAGATCGGAATTCACATTATCTATGATTTAAGGCAAAGTGAAGGATAGTTAGCTTCCATTACACATTCTAGTATTATTTAAAGTGGATTTCCTAAAGTTCTGAGCCTTAGTATGGGAGTAGTATTTAGCACCTAGTTGGGCTTGATTCCAAGGTTTCATGCCCCTGAACTATGATCCACCATAGGACTATGATTCACCACCAGTAGGTTAAGGTAGTGGTCACTAAAGTTAAGGTTCTATTCCGATGGCAAGGATAGAGCATCTCTCCCCAAAGTGGGTAAGATGTTGGACTCTATTTCAGCTCACATGGTTTATGTCGGTTAGAAGAAACTTCTAAGTCCCAAAATTCCATAATCTTATGACTTTAAGTCCCTAAGTTTAAAAAGAAGTTCTCTATTCTCCTTACGATAAAAGTATGAGTTTGAAAGTTATTGTTTTAAGATTCCTTTTTTCTTACAAGCTTTATGAACTAGAAGAGGATACAGATTTTAGAATTAAGTGTAATGACTCATGAAATTTACACTACATATTCAATATTCATGATTTACAATATTTGTACTTCAGACTTATTCAAGCCTTGTGAGTCATTTATATTGCATGCATGGTTTTATAAAGAGTAATGATATTGCTTACTTAATGCATACACCCCCATATACTCAGTACATCCTCAAAGTACTGATCCACATATACGTCTGTGTGTTGCATTGTCTTTTAATGTAGGTTCAGCTGCTCAGTATCCGCAGCATGAGTAGTTCGAGCATCTTTATCAACGTTCCCATAGTGGGGAGTCCTTATGATTCGAGGGCCTACTACTTTACACTTTCAGTTTTCTTTTAGTATTTGGACTATCATTTTTCAGTTTAGTAGTAAAGGCATGTTGGACTATGAGTTTGCTTAAAGACTATTAGTATTTGTTGTTCAGATAGTATCTATCGTTTGTTTGTTTATTTTTGATATGATACAACAATTAGTCTTGGCTAGATTATCTTAGAGTAAGTGTTAGAAATAGTAGCAGGCTCAAAAGGTTAGCTTAGTATTACTTATATCCTTAAGCACCGTATGACATCTCGAGATGAGATTTCAAGGCGTTACAAACTTGATATCAGAGCCTAAGGTTTAAGGAGTCCTAAGGAGTCAAACAAGCCACGTTACGTAGAGTCTTGATCATCGGTGTGAAGCGTGCCACATCTATGAGCAAGACGCTACGGGATGTTTTAGGAAAATTTATCTCTTTATTTCAGAATCGATCATGCCTACTACTGTCTATATCTGTTATTGACTCATTCTCTTTTATGATATAAAATGCCTCCCCGAAAAGCTAATGCTTGAAGAAATGAAAATCAGTGACTCCAACTTGCCAATCCCCTAAATTAGAATGTGTCTCATACTAAATTTTGGGTTGCATTTCAGACATTAGCCCAATCGGTGACTGCTACTACGCAAGCCAATAATTAGGTTGTTGCTCTACGTAAGCAAGGGGGTGATGTAGCCATAGCAAGGCTTCATGTTTTTATGAGGATGAACCCGACAAAATTTTTTGGGTCAAAGAGATGTGAGGACCCATAGTTTTATCTAGATAAAGTGAAGAAGATCACCTAAGTCATGCATGTAACTAAAGAGGAGAGTGGGGAACTGGTCTCGTATCATTTGAAAGATATTTCTTATGACTGGGTTGTAATATGGAGGAAGGATAGAAGGAAGAATGCAACTCCTATAACTTGGCTGGTGTTCTAGGATGCATTCTTGTATAAATTTTTCCCACTTAAGATGAGGGAAGTGAAGATAGAGGAGTTCGTGAACCTGAGGCAAGGCTCTATGACTATAAAGGATTATTGTCTCAAGTTCAACCAATCAGATAAGTATGCTCCTAACTTGATAGCTGACCCGATATCTAGTATGAGTAAGTTTATGACTGGTGTGTCTGGCTTGGTGGTGAAGAAGTACAGGACTGCTATGCTCAATAGGGATATAGATCTCTCTAAACTGATGATGCATGCTCAGCAGATTAAGGCTGAAAAGATAAAGGAGAGAGATAGAGTAAGAGGAAATAAAAGGGCTAGATCTGAGCAGTTTGAGAATGGTGAAACTAGATCCCATAGAGCAAACCGGCCAGAGTTTTAGAATCATTCATCTATGCCAACGCCTTTATCAGCCAGTGCTTTCTAACCCAGAAATAGGCAGGAGCAAGGGAATAAGTCTTCTATGTCTAAATCCTAACATAGTGTTAGTAACAAGCCCAGTTATCCCACATGTGCTAAGTTTGGTAGGACCCATCCCGATGAGTGTTTGGCCAAACATAGGGGTTATTTTGGTTGAGGTAAGTTGGGTAATAGACTTAGAGAGTGTCTGCATGATAGACAGAGGATCTTAGATATTCATCCTCTTACTCAGGCTACCAAAGCACCAGCTCCTTTAGCCCATCCAGCCCCTACTCAGAGCGTTTTATCTAGTACTCCTGGAGGTCAGTGCCAAAATTAATTCTATGCTTTGCCATCCCACCAAGAGTAGGAGGATTCACCAGAAATTAGTACTGGTAGCTTCGTGTCTTTCATTTTAATGTGTATGTACTGTTGGACCCTGGGTTAAGTTTTTCTTATGTGAGACTATTTGTTACTGTGAACTTTGAGATAAACTCTGAAAAGGTCCCTGAGCCCATTCTTGTTTCTACCCTAGTAGGAGAGTCAGTTGTTGCTACGCAAGTGTATAAGAGGTGTCCTATTATTGTTCTTCATAAGGTCATATTCTCTGACTTGATAGAGTTAAATATGGTCGATTTTGATCTTATTCTGGGTATGGATTGGCTTCATTGTTGTTATGCATCCATAAATTGTCACACTCGTGTAGTAAAATTTCAATTCCCAGATGAGCCAATTTTTGAGAGGTTCAGAAATTTTGTATCTCCCAAGAATCATTTCATATCCTATCTTAAATCCACAAAGCTAATATCCAAAAGTTGTATCTATCATCTAGTTTGATTTAAAGACACTAAGTCTGAGACTCCAACTATTTAGTCAGTCAGCATAATTAATGAGTTTCCTGATGTTTTTCCGAAAGATCTCCCAAGGGTACCTCCCGATAGAGAGATAGAATTTGGGATTGAACTTCTCCCTGATACACAACCTATTTCCATTCCTCCATACCATATGGCACCTGCAGAACTTAAGGAGTTGAAAGAGAAACTCAAAGATCTTCTAGATAAAGGGTTCATAAGGCCTAGCATTTCTCTTTGGGGCGCACCCATCCTGTTCGTGAGAAAGAAAGATGGTTCTTTGTGTATGTGCATTGAATATCGTCAGCTTAATAAGGTAACAGTCAAGAATAAGTATCCTCTTCCAAGAATTGATGATTTGTTTGATCAATTGCAGGGTGCTAGTTATTTCTTAAAGATAGACCTTAGATCCGACTATCATCAGCTTAAAGCTAGGGAATTTAATATTCCGATGATAGCCTTCCAAACCCGTTATGGTCATTTTGAGTTTTTAATCATGTCTTTTGGGCTAACCAATGCTCTGGCAGCTTTCACGGACCTCATGAATCGTGTCACTACCAGAAACTACCCCTACTGCAATGAAATATTTTTCAACGGTTTCAAAAGCGTTGCAATAGAGGTCATGTTGCAACGGTTCCAACCATTGTAAAGAAAATTATTCTAATAGATCTATTTGATACTATAACTGTTATCATTTTTTAAAAACCATTGCAATAGTGTGTTTTATCGCAACGGTTGCCTGAACCATTTCCATAAAATCAAATGTGGCAACACTTTATTGGAGGAAAAAATCTATTGCAACGTTTATTTATTCCCACCATAAAAAATTTCACCAATTCCGCCAAAAATAAACCCTACTTTTCCATATAACCTTCTAAGATGCCACTGTAGGAATTTCTTGTTCTTCTAAATTCATCAAGACCAAAAATTGAAGCTGCTCCAACTTCTAAATTTTTCTTGTTGATTTTGCATCTTCATCTCACTGCTCCGACTGCTCAGAAAATATCTTACACCATTAATAATTTATTGAAGTTGTTCATTTGTGTGTCTTCATCTCACTACTTTGATGTCTTCATAAGCTGCTTTGACATCTTAATTCCCTTCCCAACTCGAAACACTTTAAGAAACCGGTCTTAATTTTTCAAAAATGCTCTGCCTTCAGCTCCGACAATCACTTTAATTTATGAGAAAATTTAAGGTTTTCTTCTTTAATTTGATGATTTTAGGTTAGTTAATTCTTCTAATTGATGATTTTAATCTAATTTGTTGAGTTTTTAGTTTGGGGTTTTCTTCTCCTTTACTTTGATTGCTGACCTAACATTTCGGGATGGGTTTAATTTGGGTGTTTTTTCAGGTGCTACCTTTTCTAAGTCAATAATCCATTTCCTTGTGCTAAATATAAATTTGGGTGTTATTTTGGGTGTTAGTTGCTACCTTGTTTCACCTCTATTTTTGTAGCTTTTAGGTACTATAGATCCTTTTCCATTCAATTTTTGTTGTTTAACTTACCAAATCTAAGTTTCATTATGTTCTATTGGTCCTTGCTTGATTTTGAAGTCAATTACTTGTATTAGTCATAGTTCTAGAAGTGGCATTTAGTTAACTAAATGTATCATTATGTTCTGTTGGTCCTTGTATCATTATGTAAAAATGGACTTAGTTCTGGAAGTGGCATTTAGTTAACTAAATGTATCAATATATTCCCTTCCAGTTTTACTGCTAGCTTATAGGTAAAAACCAAGATTTGACAACAAGTACTTTGTTCAACAATGATAAAATGTGTATCTTGAAAATGCTTCACATTTGCATGGAATTGAAATGAATTAAAAGAGAAAAGTGAAATTAGCTTGATTATAAAAGTAAAGCATTTGGTCATTATCTGTGTAATAATTGAGAGTTGATTCTTAAAGGAACAAATTTGGTTCCCTAATAATGAAACCACTCGAAGATTCTATACTTCTGGTTTATATTCATACTTCTGGTTCTAATTCTCTTGTGAGTTTATGACTTCAAAAATAATCATCATAAGCAATGGGAAGTTAGGTAATATGTGCTAAAATTACTACAACAACAACATACTTAAGAGTGTGCGCAGTCTTTACCTCTACCTCAGAGGTAGAGAGGTTGTTTCCGATAGACCCCCAGTTTAAGAAAAAGTCCAAATCAGCCCCAAAAATCAGTTACAGGAGTGCAAGAATTGCATAAAAATTAGTATTGTTAGAGTTTGTATACGGTCGTCATCTTTATGTTCATCATGCTCTCCTTATTCTTCCACCGCCACTCTCTTCTTTCCTTCTTTCAAGGTATATCCATCACTTTCCTTATTACTCTATTTCTGTTTGTGTATGATCGGATTTTGACTTTTTCATTAGCTTTGCCATGTGCAGATTTTGGGCTTTTTTGGAACTCAAGTGAGGAGTAATCCATTATCCTGCTATATTCATAGAGCTTCACAACATCATAGTGTGCTTTTTTTTTCTTTTACCTTCATCAATACTATTTCTTTAATTTGAAATTAAAATTTGAAATTTTTTTAGTTGGAAATCTAATGATATGATGCCTGTTTGGCTTTTGTTGCTGGTTGTAGTTGGAAATTAGGTTTAATCGCCAATAAAAGATATGGCTAATCATTGAAATGATTAAGCACAGTTGTTATTTTGTTGAAATATAATACTTGGCTTGTACCTAAAGATATTGGGGAAGAATTATAACACTAACCATGATGCTGGCAGTAATGCGTCATCACATAAATGTAGAGCTGAGAGTGATACTGAATCTCTATCTAGAGCTTGTAATGAGTAGCGAAAGAGTTCCACTGTAGGTAAAAATTTAATAATCATATAATCTTTAAAGGTTACAATCTTTGATATTTCTTTTTGGGGGACCTGAAGCATTAGTTGAATGCACATATACCATTTTTTTGTGACCATTAGTTCAAATTCGAGTGTTACCCTCAGGAATCTAAGAGAGTTGGAAGCCTGCCAAAATAATGGTCAAAAGGTTTGTATGTTAGGTCTTAATGTTGTTTGAAATCTTAACTAGTATAAAGGATGTATAGTTGTTGTGTAAGATTAAATGTGTTGCGCTGATTTTATTACATACTTGTGATATTATTGACACAGGGCTTTTTGACATAAATGGTAGGTCCTTTTTGGTTTTTATGACCCTTGTCATCTTCTAAATAATCCTGGATGGCCACTTTACAATTATCTTGCCTATATTTGTTCAAGGTAGGACCTTGGAAAGATTCACTTTTTCTGCTATCATGAGAACCGTTGTATTGAAAATCTGGGATTTTCACTTGTTGGAGAAGCTAAAATATCTCCTTCACAAGGTAGATCTATTGGTAATAGGTTTTGGTTTCTGATTTATGTGTAATTTTATAAATTATGCAAGTTTCTGATTACAAACTTCTTCGACTTCTGAGTTCCAAACGAATATGTAGATTACCTCTTTTTCACTGGTAGGAACACTGAAATGTGTATCACTTGGATACCATAGTTTCTTAAGGTTAAATAGCTAATATTGGAAAATGCTTTAATGTGCAGATGATGCAAGAGAAAGACCAGTTGTGGATACACAGTGATACCAATGAAGTTTACTTCATGTAAACCTGTCCAGGTGGATTCTATGATATTATAAATAGAAGCAAATGACTGATAGCTCTTTCTATTTCTTTTTATGTTTCAATACATTATTCATCTTTGTTTAAGGGTCTATGTCCTTTTAGCAATCAGCTTCTTCATGACTTAATTTCTTATTTTTTTTTTTATAATTGTTTCCACAGATCTCTAACTTCTAACAGCTTTACTGGATCAATTCCACTATCAATTGGCAATTTATCTAAGTTGTCATGGCTTGATCTGACTGATAATAAAATTTCTGGAACTATCTCAATCTCACACAATTCAGCACTTAGTTTGGATTCGCTAGTCGATACCAAACACATGTATGTTGTCTCTCTATAAAATGTAATTTTTCCATTATAGTCTTTTCTCTTCTGCAGTAGTTGTATAAAGTTTTATCTATTTCTTGTAGTCACTTGTCAAAAGATCAGCTCTCTGGCCTAATCCAACCTCAACTCTTTAGTCCAGACATGAAGCTGATACATGTGTGAGTATGTAGGCAAGTTAAATGTATATTTTCATTTTAAAACCCATATATCAAATTAACTTAGTTTACTTTGGTTTGTTAAATCTTTTAAGGAATTAATACATAATGGCCTTTTATTACTTCCAAGCTGCATAGAAAGTTTTAAGAAAGTATTTTTTTGTTAGAAGAGAACAATATATTTAATGCATTTTCTATGTTAATGGAGCATTCAAAGTGATTTTTTGACTAAAGACCTGAAGAATGGAGACTTGATGCTGAAGAAATTACATTGATTCATAAGAAACAGCCATGCCACAAGTCATTTTTCTCTTAATTTTGATGATACTTGGCTTTCTATTAATCAGGATTTTAGATCACAACCGACGGGTGAAATTCCAGAGTCAAGTCTACAGAATTTAGAAATTTTGTGAGTTCCTAGTATTGTCAGAAATATTCGTTCATGTACTTTCTACCCTGAAGTTGTGCTCAATTTCGTTAATTTCATGTCATGGCCACAGCCGACAGGACTGGAACTCTCTTAGTGGATCTGTGTCTTCCAAGCTCAAAAATCTTACAAGTCTCAATGAGCTGTAAGCACTCAGTAGAGGATATGCCTAATCAATTTTTGTTGATCCTTTGATGTAAAAGTAGAAAACTATTGGTATTTTATTTTAAAATAAATCTTTTCTATTTTGTTTTAGGTACTTATCCAATAATAATCTCAATGGATCATTTCTGGGCCTTACAGGGATGAACTTGCTAACCTATGTGTAAGTTGGTGTTTAGGTATTGTAACTATGAAATGTGTACTAATGCTTGTAGAAACTATGTAGACTTCTGTTCAGATAGATTTGAAAGTTCTCATTGAAGAATTGCCTCATTCAATTTATTAGTGACTCATTTTGTGAAGGATGTGACGAATGTGATATATCTATTTGATCTATTTACTTTCTTATTTTATTTCTTTTATCTGCAGGGGCATAAGCAATAACAGTTTCAATGCATCAACTATTCCACAATGGTTTACAAGCCTCCTATTATTGAAAACAATGTATTTCTCTCTCGTCTTTCTCATGTCCATGCATACAAACTTAGATGTATCAAGTAAAATCCTGAGGTTGAATCACATATAAAATCTCCTTCTCTGATGCATCTGCACAATAACTTATTCCTACTTTCTTGACTACCACAAGCATGTTTGGCTGCCATTAACAACCATAGATAACTTAGAAAGTGGATGGAATATTGTGTTCAGGCATAGAGAACTTAGGAAATGGATAGAATCACTTATAGCGCTGAAAGACACATTTTCTTACTATCTCTGTGTACCTGCAATGCACTTAAGCCTGTTGATCCATTGGTCTACTATAAAATAAATCTGATAATGTTAATTATCTATATTAAATATTTGTTTCAGCATTTTGTTTTGTTTTTTCACCTAATCTTCCTTTACCTCTTTAGAAAAAAGAATTGTAAAGATTAAGGGGTATAGTCACCATTATCATAGTCAATTAATGCAGATTAGGCCGCACAAAAAATACCAGTAAATTCTATTATATTTGGACTTCGGAGTATACGAAGTATTAAAGCTATATTTTGCAGGAGGCATGGATACTTCTGGTGTTGTTGTTCAATGGAGAAGGTTATGAGAAGGTCCAAGACTTGCTGCTTTTGGATTTAGATTACTAGCTTCTTGTAAAGATTTGTTTTATGATGTTATTATATATGTAAAATTTTAATTTGGATTATTATATTAATGAAAGATTTTGTTGCGATGTGTATATATATAAAATTGTATTAATATAATTCACTCTCTACTTATATATATATATATGTTGCAATAGATGTCAAAAAGTATTTCATTAGATAGTAAAAAGACATTGCAAAAGAACAATAAGCGTTGCAGTAGATATCCAAAAGTTATTTTAATAGGGTTATTGCAATGCCTTTCCATCAATGCAATATACTCTATGGCAGTGGTTCTTAACTATTGCTATGACGATACAACGTGTTGCAATAGGAGGTTAGAAAAACCATTGCAATAGGTTCATTTATTGCAACAGTTGTCGTAACCGTTGCAATAACCGTTGTGATAGACCTATCTGAACGCTCACATACGCAACACCTGCCTAACCATTGTGGTAAATCTATCGCAATAGTTTTCTAATCTATCACAATGGTTTTTAAACCGTTTCCATAGGGTTAATTTCTAGTAGTGTGTGTTCAAGCAATATCCTGATATGTTTGTCATAGTATTCATAGTTGATATCCTTTTGTACTACTGTACTGAGAATAACCATGCAGATCATCTTAGAATTATCTTGTAAGCTCTTAGATATCATTAATTGTTCGCCAAATTCAGAATGTGTGTGTTTTGGCTAAGGTCGGTAGAATTTCTCGGTCATATTATTTCAGTCGAAGGCATTAGAGTTGATTCTCAAAAGATAGAAGATGTAAGAAATTTTCCTAAGCCTATCTCTCCATCATATATTAAAAATTTCTTGGGTCTGGCTGGCTACTACCACGATTTTATTGAAGGTTGCTCATTTATCGCGTCTCCTATGACCCAGTTGACATAAAATAAAGTTAAGTTTCATTGGTCTGATTCCTACAAGAAAAGTTTTCAAGAGTTGAAGACTCGACTAACTTCAGCCCTTGTGTTAACTTTGCCTAATGGTATGATGGTTTTGTGGTGTATTATGATGCCTCTAGAGTTGGTCTGGGTTGTGTGTTGATGTAGAGAGGTAAGGTTATAGCCTATGCCTCTAGATGGTTAAAACGTCATGAGAAGAATTACCCAACCCATGATCTTGAATTTGCTATTGTAGTTTTTGCTTCAAAAATTTGGAGACACTAGCTTTATGGTGTTCATGTTGATTTCTTCACGGATAACAAAAACTTGTAATATATGCTTACTTAGAGGGAGTTGAATCTTAGACAAAAAAGATGGTTAGAGTTGGTAAAGAACTATGATATAAGCGTGTTTTATCATCCGAGCAAGGCTAATATAGTGGCAGATTCCCTTAGTAAATTGTCTATGGGCAGTGTGACTCGTGTGGAGAAGGATAAGAAAGAACTAGCTCGTGAAGTTCATTGTTTTTCTAGATTGGGTGTTAAGTTTCTTGATTCCGCTGAGGGGATTGTTTAGGTTCAGTGTAGTTCTGAATCCTCTCTAGTTTCAAAAGTAAAGAAGAAGCAAGACATGAATGCTAGTTTGGTCAAACTGAAGGAGTCAGTTAAAGACCAAAAGGTAGAGGATTTCTCCCAAGGGAGAGATGGTGTGTTGTAGTGTCAGTATAGATTGTGTGTTTCTTATATGGTTATTTAAGGTAGAGAATTATGGCTGAAGTGCGTGGCACACGTTATCCCATTCATCCTGGCATTACCAAGATGTACTGCAACCTGTGGGAAATCTATTGGTGGAGCAGTATGAAGAAAGATATAGAAGAGTTTGTGGCAAAGTGAGCAACCTGTCAATAGGTTAAGGTAGAGCACCAAGGCCTGGTGGTATGATGCAAAACTTGGGTATTCCCAGTTGGAAGTGGGAAGAGGTGAACATGAATTTTGTGACTAGTTTACCCCTTTCGCATCATCATCATGATTCTTTTTGGGTTGTTGTAGACAGGTTGACTAAGTCAGCACATTTCCTGCTAGTTCATACATCTTATACAGATGAGGATTATGCTAGATTATTTATTCGGGAGTTAGTTAGGTTGCATGGAGTTCCCTTGTCTATCATCTCAGATAGGGGTACTCAGTTTACTTCCCAGTTATGGAGATCTTTTTAGAAAGGTCTTGGTACCCAAGTGCATCTTAGCTTTATCTTCCATCTACAGAAAGATAGTCCGGCTGAGAGGATAATCCAGACTCTAGAAGATATGTTGAGGGCATGTGCTCTTGATTTCAAGGGTAGTTGGGATGAGCATTTGCCACTGATTGAATTTGCACAACAGTTATCACTGTAGCATCCAGATAGCCCCATTTGAGGCTCTTTATGGAAGGAGATTTAGATCACTCATAGATTGGTTTGAAGTGGGTAAAGTTGTTTTTATTGGACATTATATTGTGCTTGAGACTATGAAGAAGGTTAAGTAGATTAGAGAAAGGTTAAAGACAAGCCAAATCCATCAGAAGTCATATGCTAATCTGAGAAGAATAGATCATGAGTTTGCGGTGGGTGATTTGGTGGACTTACAGATTTCACCCATGAAAGGGGTGAATAGATTTGGAAAAAAAAGGGTGCTTAGCCCCGTTATGTTGGCCCTTATAGAGTTCTGAGTCGTGTTGGGAAAGTGGCTTATGAGATTGAGTTACCCGCAAACTTGTCAACCATTCATCCTATGTTCCACGTCTCTATGCTTAAGAAGTGCATGGGTGACCCCACCATTGTAGTTCCTTTAGAAAGATCAGACGTTCATGATAGCCTCTACTATGAAGAAATTCCTATGAAGATCCCTAACTGTCAGACTCGTAGGCTATTGTACAAAGAAGTCCCATTAGTCAAGGACCTTTGGCGAAACTAATCCATTGAGTCAGCCACTTGGGAAGCAGAAGTTGATATGCACACCAAGTACGCTTATCTTTTTGCTACATTTTTAGATCCAGTTTAAGGTAACAAGTTAGCTCAGCCTATCTCTTTTAATTCCATTTTTCAAGCTTTATATAGTTAATCATGTGATAGCTCACGCATTTGCAAATCAGTGTAGTATTGCACTTAGTAGCACACACCAGTTAAAGCCTCAATTTTCAGATCCCAATTTCATTATCCACATTCGAGGATGAATGTTCCGAAGGGGGAGATATTGTATTATCCCAAACTTTCTTCAAGCCTAATTTCATCTCTAGAAGACTAAGGAATGACTTCTAAAGTGAGTAATATTTAAATCATATAGAATTTTCCTAATTTTGACATTTTATCTTGTGGGAAATTGATTTAGCTTTCCAACGATATAAGATTCATCTAAATTCAATAACTGGGCAAGAAGTTATGGCTAATTTAAGTTCTAGTCATAAAAGACCATCATTCTGGTATTTAGTGTATTGCGGAGAGTGCTTAATTAGCGTTTATCCAATTCCAATGGGACTCCACGATGGTGGCGCGTAGCAGAGGATCCCAATTTCCCAATAGTCAATTTCCAGTGGCCTAGCGCAATTGTGGCGCGTTGTGCTAAAGTTCCAGGTCCCAACCAGTGGGACAACATGATGGCTACGCATCGCGGTGCCCCACAGATTCCCATTCATCAATTTTTGGTGAGCCACAACGATAGTGGCACATCGCGATGGCCCATAAAATCGGGCTCCCAGTTTAATTTTATCCAGCTTCGTTATGAGTTAAAACGGGGGTATTTTGGTCAATTACCCTACCCCCAATCCGCCATATAACATAAAATCTATCACATAGAAAAGTATTTTATGCCCTAATCATCATTCTTTTCAAACAAAAACCCTAGTTCATCATACTTCTCCTCCAAGAAACTTAAGATTTCTCCATCAATTCTCCAACTTAAGTAAAGATTCCAAGCTCTTTGTTCAAGAACTCCAAGAACCCCCATTCAAGAGTACAAGTAGCATCTCAAAAGCAAGTATATTCATTAATTTCTCAATCTAAGGTATGTGGGGTTTAAACAAGAACACTTCTTCCGTTCTTGTGCCCAAGAAAAACTCGTTATAAGTTATGAATTTCTGAATTTTGATATGATTTCCATGAAAGTTAAGTTAGGGTCTATATCCCATGTTGCTAATTGCATGATTTTGAGATTTTGAGTGATTTGTATAGTAAATTACACGTCTACTTTCGAATATTTATGTACGTGATTATATTTTCTAGATTTTAAGTTGAATTAAGAACAATTGTATTATAAAGCATGAGCTTTATGGTGTTTGATATGAATTTGAAGGATGGGTTTGAAGCCCTAAGATTTAGTCTTGATATTTTAAGGATGATTATGATTTAAGTGTCCCATGAATGGCTATTTTCCTATTTTAATAAATAAAGTTGATCTTTTGAACCAAGTAAAGATAGGAATCCACATTATCTATGGTTTAAGGCAAAGTGAAGCATAGCTAGCTTCCATTACAGAGTCTAGCATTATTCAAAGTAGATTTTCTAAAGTTCTGAGCCTAAGTATTATAGTAGTATTTAGCACCGAGTTGGGATTGATTTCAAGGTTTTATGCCCCTGAACTATGAGCCACCGTAGGACTATGATTCACCCCAAGTGGGTTAAGGTAGTGATCACTAAAGTTAAGGTTCTATTCTGATGGAAAGGATAGAGAAGCTCTCCCCAACGTGGGCAAGACGTTAGACTCCATGTCAGCTCACATAGTTTATGTCGGTTAGAAGAAACTCCCAAGTCCCAAAGAGTCCCAAAATTCCATAATCTCAAGTCTTTAAGTTACTAAGTTTCAAAAGAAGTTTTCTATTATCCTTACGATATAAGTATGAGTTTGAAAGTTATTGTTTTAAGATTCTTTTTTTTTTACAATCTTTAAGAAATAGAGGAGGATAGAGATTTTAGAATAAAGTGTAATGACTCACGAGATTTACACTACATGTTCAATATTCACGATTTACGAGATTTGTACTTCAAACTTAATTAAGCAATATGATTCATTCATATTTACATGCATAGTTTTGAAAAAAGTAATGCTATTTCTTACTTAAAGTATACACCCCCTTATACTCAGTATATCCTCAAAGTGCTGATCCACATATATGTCTATGTGCTGCATTGTCTTTTAATGTAGGTTTAGGTGCTCAGTATCCTCAGCGTGAGTAGTTTGAGAATCTTTATCAACATTCCGGCAGTGGGGATTCCTCATGATTCGAGGGCCTGCTACTTTACACTTTTAGTTTTCTTTTAGTATTTGGACTGTCGTTTTTTAGTTTAGTTCGAGTCAGTTGGGGGTCTATCCCAATGGCTCTCTAGTTCTCTTTTAGTAGTAAAGGCATGTCGAACTACGAGTTTGTTTAAAGACTATTAGTATTTATTGTTCATATTGTATCTATCATTTATTCGTGTAGTTTTCATATGATACATCAATTATTAGTGACTATATTATCTTAGAGTAAGTGTTAAAAGTAGTAGCAGGCTCTAAGGATTGGCTTAGGGTTACTTTTAGCCTTAATCACCATGTAACTTCTCGAGATGAGAAATTGGGGCGTAATAAACTTAGTATCAGAACTGGGTTTAAGGAGTCCCAAGGACTCAGACAAGCCATGTTACGTAGAGTCTTGATCATCAATGTGAAATATGCCACATCAATGAGCAAAAGGCTACGAGACATTTTAGGAAAAGTCATCTCTTTTTTTAGAATCTATCATTCCTACTACTGTCTCTATTATCTATTGAATCATGCTCTTTTATAATAGAAAATGCCTTCCCAAAGAGCTAATCCCTATAGGAATGACAATCAGAAGCCCCAACCTACCGATCCCCTGAATGAAAATGTGTTCCATGCCAAATTTTGGGTTGTATTTCAAACCTTAGCCTAAGCGGTGACTACTACTGTGAAAGTCAATAATTTAGTTGTTGCTCCACGTCAGTAAGGGGGTGATGCAGCTGCAGCCAGACTTCGTGATTTTATGAGGATAAACCCACCCAAATTCTTTAGATCAAAGGTAAGTGAGGTCCCTCAGTTGTATCTAGATGAGGTGAAGAAGATTACCCAAGTCATATGTGTAAATAAAGAGGAGATTTTGGAATTCGCCTCGTATCATTTGAAAGATATTCCTTATGAATAGGAAGTAATATAGAGGAAAGATAGAGGGGAGAATGCATCTCTTATTACTTTACAGGTGTTCCAAGATGCATTCTTGGATAAATTCTTACCATTTAAGATGAGGGAAGCGAAGATAGAGGAGTTCTTAAACTAGTGGCAAGGCTTCATGACTAAAAAAGAGTATTGTCTCAAGTTTGACCAGTTTGATAAGTATGTTCCTGACTTGATGGCTGACCCCAGATCTAGTATGAGTAAGTTTGTGACAGATGTGTCTAGCTTGGTGGTGAAGAAGTGCAGGACTGCTATGCTCAATAGGGATATGGTTCTCTTTATACTGATGATACATGCTCAGCAGATTAAGGCAGGAATGATAAAAAAGAGAGATAGAGTATGAGAAAATAAGAGGGCTAGATCAAAGCAGTTTGAGTATGGTTAGGCTAAATCCCATGGACGAAATCGGCCGCTCTTTAGAATCATTTGTCTATGCCAGTGCCTTTATCAGCCAGTGCTCTCGAACCAAGAAATAGGCAGGAGCAAGGGAATAAGTCTTCTATGACAACATCCCAGCAAAGTATGAGTAACAACCCAGTTATCCCGCTTGTGCTAAGTGTGGTAGGACTCATCCTGATGAGTGTTTAGCTGAACAGAAGAGTTGTTTCAGTTGTGGCAAGTTGGCGTAAAGACTTCGAGTGTACCGCATGCTAAATAGGGGTGCTGAGATATTCGTCTCCAGACTTCAGTTACCAGTGCGCCAGCTCTTTTAGCCTGTCCATCCCCTTCTCAGGGTGCTTCATCCAGTACTACTGGCAGTCAGTGCCAGAATTAATTATATGCCTTACCATCCTGCCAGGTGAAAGAGAATTCACCAGATGTTGTTATTGGTATGCTTTGTGTCTTTCATTTTGATGTGTATGTACTATTGGACCCTCGATCAAGTTTTTCTTATGTGACAAAGTTGGTTGCTTTGAACTTTTAGATAAACTCTGAAAATAACCTTAAGCCCATTGTGGTTTCTATCCCAGTAGGAGAGTCAGTTGTTGCTAGGCAAGTGTATAAAAGGTGTCCTATTACTGTTCTTCATAAGGTCATATTCTCTTACTTGATAGAGTTAAATATGGTTGATTTTGATCTTATTCTGTGTATAGATTGGCTTCATTCTTGTCATGCATCTATAGATAGTCTCACTCGTGTAGTGAAATTTCAATTCCTAGATGAGCCAGTTTTGTAGTGGTTAGGAAATTATGTATCTCCTAAGAGTCATTTCATATCTTATCTTAAATCCAGAAAGCTAATATCCAAATGTTGCATCTATCATCTAGTTTGAGTTAAAGATACTAAGTCTAAGACTCCTACTATTCAGTCAGTCAGCATAGTTAATGAGTTTCCTGATATTTTTTTGGAAGATCTCCCAAGGGTACCTCCCGATAAATAGATAGAATTTGGCATTGACCTTTTTCCAGATACACGGCCTATTTCTTTTCCTCCATACCATATGGCACCCAAAGAACTTAAGGAGTTAAAAGAGAAACTCAAAGATCTTTTAGATAAAGGGTTCATAAGGCCTACCATTTCTCCTTGGGGCACACCCGTCCTATTCGTGTGGAAGAAATATGGTTCCTTGCGTAGGTGCATTGACTATCGTCAGCTTAATAAGGTCACAGTTAAGAATAAGTATCCTCTTCCTAGAATTGATTATTTGTTTGATCAATTTCAAGGTGGCAGTTATTTATCAAAGATAGACCTTAGATCCGGCTAAGATCAGCTTAAAGTTAGGGAATGTGAAATTCCAAAAATGACCTTTCAAACTCGTTATGGTCATTTCAAGTTTCTAGTCATGTCTTTCTGGCTATCCAATGCTCTGGCATCTTTCATGAACCTCATGAATCGTGTGTTCAAGCAATATCTTGATATATGTGTCATACTGTTCATTGATGATATCTTTGTGTACTCCCGTACTGAGAATGACCATGTAGATCATCTAATAATTGTGTTACAAACTCTTAGATATCATCAATTGTTTGTCAAATTCAACAAGTGTGAGTTTTGGAGCTTTTCTCCACCATATTATTTCAGCCGAAGGCATTTGAGTTGATCCCCAAAAGACAAAAGCTATATAAAATTAGCCTAGGCCTATCTCTCCATTAGACATTAGAAGTTTCTTGGATCTGGCTGGCTACTACCGCCATTTTGTTGAAGGTTTCTCATCTATCACGTCTCCCAAGACTCGGTTGACCCAAAAGAAAGTTAAGTTCCTTTGGTCAGATTCTTGCGAGAAGAATTTTTAGGTGTTGAAGACTTGACTCACTTCAGCCCCAGTGTTAACTTTGCCTAATGGGACGGATGGTTTTATGGTGTATTATAATGCCTCTAGAGTTGGTCTGGGTTGTGTGTTGATGTAGAGAGGTAAGGTTATAGCCTATTCCTATGGAAAGTTGAAACATCATGAGAAGAATTACCCGACCCATGATCTTGAATTAGCTGTTGTGGTTTTTTCTTTGAAAATATGGAGACACTATCTTTATGGTGTTCATATGATGTCTTCACAGATCATAAAAGCTTGCAGTATGTGCTTACTCAGAGAGATTTGAATCTTAGATAGATAACATGGTTAGAGTTGTTAAAAGATTATGATATGAGTGTGTTATATCATCCGAGCAATGCCAATATAGTGGCAGATGCCCTTAGTAGGTTGTTTATGGGTAGTGTGGCTCATATGGAGATGGATAAGAAAGAATAGGCTCATGAAGTTCATCCTTCAGCTAGATTGGATGTTAGGTGGCTTTATTCCACTGAGGGGAATATTTTGGTTCAGAGTAGTTCCAAATTATCTTTTGTTTCAGAAGTAAAGGAGAAGCAAGACATGGATGCTAGTTTGGCCAGACTGAAGAAGTTAGTTAAACACCAAGAGGTAGATATTTTATCCCAAGGGGGAAATGGTGCGTTGAGGATTTAGGATAGATTGTGTGTTCCTTGTGTTAGTGATTTGAAGCAGAGAATTATGGTTGAAGCGTGTGGCGCACGTTATTCCATTCATCCAATCCCTATAAAGATGTACCGCGATCTATGGGATATCTATTGGTGAAGTGTCATGAAGAAAGATATAGCAGAGTTTGTGGCAAAGTGTGCAACCTATCAATAGGTTAAGGTAGAGTACCAAAGGCCTGATTGTGTGATGTAATAGTTGGGTAATCCCACTAAGAAGTGGGAAGAGATGAACATGAATTTTGTGACTGGTATACCCCCTTTGTGTAGTGATCATTATTCTATTTGGGTTGTTATATACAGGTTGACTAAGTCAACATATTTCCTGCCAGCTCATACATCTTATACAGCTGAGGATTATGCTATGTTGTATATCCAGGAGTTAGTCAGGTTGCATGGAGTTCCCTTGTCTATCATCTCAGATAGGGGTACTCTATTTACTTCCCAGTTTTGGAGAGCTTTTCAGAAGGGTCTTGGTACCCAAGTGCATCTTAGCTCTGCCTTTCACCCGTAGACAGATAGTCAGGCTGAGAGGACCATCCAAACTCTAGAAGATATGTTGAGGGCATGTGCTCTTGATTTCAAGGGTAGTTGGGATGAGCATTTACCACTGATTGAATTTTCGTATAACAATAGTTATCACTCTAGCATCCAAATGGCCCCATTTGAGGCTCTTTATTGGAGGATATGTAGATCACCCATAAGTTGGTTTGAAGCGGGTGAAACTGCTTTGATTGGACCTGATGTTGTATTTAAGACTATGGAGAAGGTTAAGTTGATTAGAGAAATGTTAAAGATAGCCCAGAGTCGTCAGAAGTCATATGCTGATGTAAGGAGAAGAGATCATGAGCTTACAGTAGGTGATTTAGTATACTAAAGATTTCACCCATGAAAAAGGTAAAAAGATTTGGGGGAAAAAAGAAGCTTAGTCCCTGTTATGTTGTCCCTTATAGAGTTATGCATAGTGCTGGGAAAGTGGCTTCTGAGATTGAGTTTCCCACATACTTTTAAGCTGTTTATCCTATGTTCCACGTCTCTATGCTTAAGAAGTGCATAGGTGACTCCACCATTGTAGTTCCTTTTGAAAGCTCATAAGTTAATGATATCCTCTCCCATGAAGAAATTCCTATGGGGATCCTTGAATGTCAAACTCGTAGACTAAGGAACAAAGAAGTCCTATTATTAAAGGTCCTTTGGCAAAACCAATCCGTTGAGGAAGCCACTTGGGAAGCAGAAGTTGATATGCGGACCTAGTATCCTCATCTTTTTGCTGCAGTTTCAAATTCAGTTTAAGGTAACAAGTTACCTCAGCCCATCTCTTTTCATTCCATGTTTGAAACTTTGTATAGACAATCATGTGATAGCTCATGCATTTGCAAATCAGTGTAGTATTGTTCTAAGTAGCACACACCAGTTAAACACTCAGTTTTCAGCATCCAAATTTTGTTATCCACATTCGAGGATGAATGTTCCCAAGGGGGAGATATTGTAATACCCCAAACTTTTTCAAGCATAATTTCATCTCTAGAATATTAAGGGATAGCTTACAAAGTGAGTAATATTTAAATCATGTAGAATTTTCCTAAATTTGACTTCTTATCATATGGGAAATTGAATTAGCTTTCCAACAATATAAGATTCGGCTAAATCCGATAACCGGGCAAGAAGTTATGGTTAATTTAAGTTCTAGTCATAAAACACCATCATTCTGGTGTTTAGCGCATCATGGAGAGTGCTTAATTAGATTTTGTCAAATTCCACTGGGACTCCATGATGGTGGCACATCACGGAGGATCCCAATTTCCCAATAGTCAATTTCAAGAGTCCTAGCACGATTGTAGCACGTCGCGCTAAAGTTCCAGGTCCCAACCAGTGGGATAACGCGATGGTTCTACCCATATACTCAGTACATCCTCATAGTACTGATCCACATATATGTCTGTGTGATGCATTGTCTTATAATATAAGTTTAGGTGCTCAGTATCTGCAGCGTGAGTAGTTCGACAATTTTTATCTACATTCCTACAGTGGGGAGTCCTCATGATTTGAGGGACTATTTCTTCAGGCTTTCAGTTTTCTTTTAGTATTTGGACTATCATTTCTCAGTTTAGTTCGAGTCAGTTGAGGGTCTGTCCCAATGGCTCTATAGTTCTCTATTAGTAGTAGAAACTTGTCAGACTACGAGTTTGTTTAAAGACTACTAGTATTTGTTTTTCAGACAGTATCTATCGTTTGTTCATTTATTTTTTATATGATACAGCTATTATTCTTGACTAGATTATCTTAGAGTAAGTGTTAGAAAAAGTAGCAGGCTCAAAGGGTTTTCTTAGGGTTACTTGTAGCCTTAAGCATCGTATGACATCTCGGGATGAGATTTTAGGGCGTTACAAACTTGGTATCAGAGCCTAAGGTTTAAAGAGTCCTAGGGAGTCAGACAAGCCACGTTACATAGAGTCTTTATCATCGGTGTAAAGCGCACCACAACTATGAGCAAGACGCTATGGGAAATTTTAGGAAAAGTCATCTATTTCTTTCAGAATCTAGCATGCCTACTACTGTCTCTATCTGCTATTGACTCATACTCTTTTAAGACATAAAATGCCTCCTCGAAGAGCTAATGACCGTAGGAATGATAATCAGCGACCCCAACCTACCGATCCCCTAAATGAGAATATGTCTTATGCTGAATTCTGGGCTGCATTTCTAATATTAGCCCTAGCGGTGACTGCTACTGTGAAAGTCAATAATTAGGTTGTTTCTCCACGTCAGCAAGGGGTTTATGCAGCCGTAGCCAGTCTTCATGATTTTATGAGGATGAACTTTCCCAAATTCTTTGGCAAAGATAGGTGAGGACCCACAGTTGTGTCTAGATGAAGTAAAGAAGTTCACCCAAGTCATGCATCTAAATAAAGAGGAGAGTGTTGAACTAGCCTTGTTTCTTTCGAAAGATATTTCTTATGACTGGGTTGTAATATGGATAAAAGATAGAGGAAAGAATACAACTCCTATAACTTGGCAGGTGTTCCAGAATACATTTTTGGTTAAAATCTTCCCATTTATGATGAGGAAAGTGAAGATAGAGGAGTTCATGAACCTGAGTCTAGCATCCATCACTGTAAAGGAAAATTGTCTCAAGTTCAACCAGTTAGATAAGTATGCTTCTGACATGATAGCTGACCCTAAATCTAGTATGAGTAAGTTTGTGACCGGTGTGTCTGGCTTGGTGGTGAAAGAGTGAAGGATTACTATGCTCCACAGGGATATGGATCTCTCTAGACTAATGATGCATGCTCAGCAGATTAAGGGAAAAAAGATAAAGGAGAGAGATAGAGTAAGAGGAAATAAGAGGGCTAGATCAGAGCAATTTGAGTATGGTGAGACTAGATCCTATAGAGGAAATCGGCCGCAGTTTCAGAATCGTCCATCTAAGCCAACGCCTTCATCAGCCAGTGCTCCCGCACCCAGAAATAGGATGGATCAAGGGAATAAATCTTCTACGTCTAGATCCCAGAAAATTATGAGTAACAGCCTATTTATCTGGCATGTGCTAAGTGTGGTAGGACTCATCCCGATGAGTGTTTGGCCGAATAGAAGGGTTAGTTTGGTTGTTTCAAGTTGGGGTAAAGACTTAGAGAGTGTCCGCATTCTAGATAGGGGAGCTAAGATGTTCATCCCCAGACTCAGGCTACCAGTGCACCAAATCTTTTAGCCTATCTAACCTCTCCTTAGGGCGCTTCATCCAGTACTGCTAGCGGTCATCGCCAAAATCGATTCTATGTTTTTCCATCCCTCCAAGAGTAGGAGGATTCACCAGATGTTGTTATTGGATACCTCGTGTATTTCATTTTGCTTTGTATGTACTGTTAGACCCTGGGTCAAGTTTTTCTTATGTGACACCATTGGTTGCTGTGAACTTTGAGATAAACTCTGAAAAGATCCCTGAGCCCATTTTGGTTTCTACCCTAGTAGGAGAGTCAGTTGTTGCTAGGCAAGTGTATAAAAGGTGTCCTATTACTGTTCTTCATAAGGTCATATTCTCTGACTTGATAGAGTTAAATATGGTCGATTTTGATCTTATTCAGGGTATAGATTGGCTTCATTTTTGTTATGCACCCATAGATTGTCGCACTCGTGTAGTGAAATTTCAATTCCTATATGAGCCAGTTTTTGAGTGGTCAGGAAATTTTGTATCTCCCAACAGTCATTTCATATCCTATCTTAAAGCCAGAAAGCTAATATCCAAAGGTTGCATCTATCATCTAGTTTAAGTTAAAGACACTAAGTTTGAGACTCCAACTATTCAGTCAGTCAGCATAGTTACTGAGTTTCCTGATGATTTTTTGAAATATCTCCAAGGGGTACCTACCGATAGAGAGATAGAATTCGAGATTGACCTTCTCCCTGACACACAGCCTATTTTCATTTCTCCATACCGTATGGCATCCAATGAACTTAAGGAGTTGAAATATAAACTCAAAGATCTTCTAGATAAAGGGTTCATATGGCCTAGCGTTTCTCCTTGGGGCACACCCGTCCTGTTCGTGCGAAAGAAATATGGTTCTTTGCGTATGTGCATTGACTATCATTAGCTTAATAAGGTCACGGTCAATAATAAGTATCCTCTTCCTAGAATTGATTATTTATTTGATCAATTTCAAGGTGCCAGTTATTTCTCAAAGATAGACCTTTGATCCGGCTATCATCAGCTTAAAGTTAGGGAATGTGATATTCTGAAGATGACCTTTCGAACCCGTTATGTTTATTTTGAGTTTCTAGTCATGTCTTTCAGGCTAAATAATGCTCCGACAGCTTTCATGGACCTCATAAATCGCGTGTTCAAGCAATATCTTGATATGTTTATCATACTGTTCATTGATGATATCTTGTGTACTCCCGTATTGAGAATGACCATGCAGATCATCATAGAATTGTCTTGCAAACACTTAGATATCATCAATTGTTCACCAAATTTAGCAAGTGTGAGTTTTGGCTAAGGTTTGTAGCCTTTCTCGGTCATATTATTTCATCCGAAGGCATTTAAGTTGATCCCCAAAAGACACAAGCTATAAGAAATTGGCCTACGCCTATCTCTCCATCAGACATTAGAAGTTTCTTGGGTCTGGCTAGCTACTACCACCGTTTTGTTGAAGGTTTCTCATCTATTGCGTCTCCTATGACCCAGTTGACCTAAAAGAAAGATAAGTTTCTTTGGTTAGATTCCTGGGAGAAGAGTTTTCAAGAGTTGAAGACTCGATTCCGATGAGGGAAATGTTTGGGTTCAGAGTAGTTCCAAATCCTCCTTAGTTTTAGAAGTGAAGGAGAAGCAAAACATGGATACTAGTTTGGTCAGACTGAATGAGTCAGTTAAAGACCAAAAGGTAGAGGTTTTCTCCCAAGGGAGAGATGGTATGTTGAGGATTTAAGATAGATTATGTGCTCCTTGTATTGGTGATTTGAGGCAGAGAATTATGGCTGAAGCTTGTGGCACGCGTTATTCCATTCATCCTAATGCTACAAAGATGTACCATTACCTGTGGGAAATCTATTGGTGGAGTGGCATGAAGAAAGATATAGCAGAGTTTGTGGCAAAGTATACAACCTGTCAACTAGTTAAGGTAGAGCACCAAAGGCCTGGTGGTGAGAGGTAAGGGTTGGGTATTCCTACTTAGAAGTTAGAAGAGGTGAACATGAATTTTGTGACTGGTTTACCCCATTTTTGTCATCATCATGATTCTATTTAGGTTGCTATATATAGGTTGACTAAGTCAGCACATTTCCTGCCAGTTCAAACATCTTATACAGATGAGTATTATGCTAGATTGTATATCCGGGAGTTAGTCAGGTTGCATGAAATTCCGTTGTCTATCATCTCAGATAGGGGAACTCAATTTACTTCCCAATTTTAGAGAGATTTTCAGAAAGGTCTTGGTACCCAAGTGCATCTTAGCTTTGCCTTCCATCCGCAGACAGATGATCAGGCTAAGAGGACCATCCAGACTCTAAAAGATATGTTGAGGGAATGTGCTCTTGATTTCAAGGGTAGTTGGGATGAGCATTTTCCACTTATTGAATTTGCGTATACAACAGTTATCACTCTAGCATCTAGATGGCCCCGTTGAGTGTCTCTATAGGAGGAGATGTAGCTCGGCAATAGGTTGGTTTAAAGTGGGTAAAGCTGCTTTGATTGAACCTGATGTTGTATTTGAGACTATAGAGAAGGTTAAGTTGATTAGAGAAAGGTTGAAGACAGCCCAGAGTCATGAAAAGTCATATGTTGATGTAAGGAGAAGAGATCATGAGTTTGTAGTGGGTGATTTGGTGTACTTAAAGATTTCACCCATGAAAGGGGTGAAAAGATTTGGGAAAAAAGGGAAGCTTAGTCCCCATTATGTTGGCCCTTATAGAGTTCTGAGTCGTGTTAGGAAAGTGTCTTCTGAGATGGAGTTGCCGGCAGACTTGTAAACTATTCGCCTGTGTTCCACGTCTCTATGCTTAAGAATTATGTGGGTGACTCCACCATTGTAGTTCCTTTAGGAAACTCATAAGTTCATGATATCCTCTCCTATGAAGAAATTCCTATGGAGATCCTTGACCGTCAGACTCATAGACAAAGGATCAAAGAAGTTTTATTAGTCAAGGTCCTTTGGGGAAACCAATCCATTGAGGGAGCCACTTGGAAAGCGGAAGCAGATATACGAACCAAGTACCCTGATCTTTTTGCAGCAGTTTCAGATTCAATTTAAGGTAACAAGTTACCTCAGCCCATCTCTTTTCATTCCATGTTGTAAGCTTTGTATAGACAATCATGCGATAGCTCTTGCATTTGCAAATCAGTGTAGTATTGCTCTTAGTAGCACACACTAGTTAAAGACTCAGTTTTTAGCATCCCAATTTCGTTATCCACATTCGAGGACGAATGTTCCCGAGGAGGAGATATTGTAATACTCTGAACTTTCTTCAAGCCTAATTTTGTCTCTAGAAGATTAAGGGATAACTTTTAAAGTGAGTAATGCGAAATTGAATTAGCTTTCCAATAGTATAAAATTAGCCTAAATCCGATAATCGGGCAAGAAGTTATGGTTAATTTAACTTCTAGACGTAAAACACAGTCATTTCGGTGTTTAGAATGTCGTGGAGAGTGCTTAATTAGCATTTTTCCAATTCCAATAGCACTCCCTGATGGTGGCACGTCGCGAAGGATCCTAATTTCCTAATAGTCAATTTTCAGTGGCCTAGCGCGATTATGGCACGTCGCGCTAAAGTTCCAGGTCCAAACTAGTGGGATAATGCAATGGATCCATGTCGCGGTGACCCCCAGATTCCTATTTGTCAATTTCTAGTGAGCCACTGCGATAGTTACGTATCACGGTGGCCCATAAAATTGGGCTCCCAGTTTAATTTTATCCAACTTCGTTAAGAGTTAAAAGGGGGTATTTTGGTCAACTACCCTACCCCCAATCCATCCAATAACATAAATTCTATCACATAGCAAATCATTTTATGCACTAATCATCATTCTCTTCAAACAAAATCCCTAGTTCATCATACTTCTCCTTCAAGAAACTTAAGATTTCTCCATCAATTCTCCAACTTAAGTCAAGATTCCAAGCTCCTTGTTCAATTACTCAAGAACCCTCATTCAAGAGTACAAGTAGCATCTCACAAGCAAGTCTATTGATTAAGTTCACAATCTAAGGTATGTGGGGATTGAACAAGAACACTTCTTCCGTTCTTTTGCCCAAAAAAAACTCATTTTAAGTTATGAATTTCTGAATTTTAATATGATTTCCATGAAAGTTAATTTAGGGTTTATACCCCATGTTGAAAATTGCCTAATTTGTATAGTAAATTGCACATCTAATTTTAAATATTTATGTACATGATTATATTTTCTAGATTTTAAGTTAAATTAAGAACAGTTGTGTTACAAAGCATGAACTTTATGGTGTTTCATATGAATTTGAATCTTGGGTTTGAAGCCCTAATATTTAGTCTTGACATTTAAAGAATAATCATGATTTAAGTTTCCCATTAATGGCTATTTTCCTATTTTGATAAAGAAAGTTGATCTTTTGGACCAAGTAAAGGTAGGAATCCACATTATCTATGATTTAAGGCAAAGTGAAGCATAGTTAGCTTTTATTACAAATTATAGTATTATTCAAAGTGGATTTCCTAAAGTTATGAGCCTAAGTATGGGAGTAGCATTTAGCACCGAGTTGGGCTTGATTCCAAGGTTTCACTCCCCTGAACTACGAGCCATCGTAGGACTATGATTCACCCCAAGTGGGTTTAGGTAGTGATCACTAAAGTTGGGGTTCTATTTCGATGGCAAGGATAGAGAAGCTCTCCCCAACATGGGCAAGACATTGGACTCCATGTCAGCTCACATAGTTTAATTCGGTTAGAAGAAACTCCCAAGTCCCAAAGAGTCCATAAATTCCATAATCTCAAGTCTTTAAGTCACTAAGTTTCAAAAGAAGTTCTCTATTCTCCTTACGATAAAAGTATGAGTTTAAAAGTTATTGTTTTATAGTTTCTTTTTGTTTATAAGCTTTGAGCAATAGAAGAGGATACAGATTTTAGAATTAAGTGTAATAACTCACGAAATTTACACTACATGTTCAATATTCACAATTTACGAGATTTGTGCTTTAGACTTATTTAAGTTATGTGAGTCATTCATATTTCCATACATGGTTTTATAAAGAGTAATGATATTGCTTACTTAATGCATACACCCCCATATACTCAGTATATCCTAAAAGTAGTGATCCACATATACGTCTATGTGTTGCATTGTCTTTTAATGTTTGTTCAGGTGCTCAGTATCCGCAGCGTGAGTAGTTCGAGCATCTTTATCTACGTTCCTACAGTGGGGAGTCCTCATGATTTGAGGTCTTACTTTTTTAGACTTTCAGTTTTTTTTTAGTATTTGGACTATCATTTTTTAGTTTAGTTTGAATCAGTTGGGGGTCTGTCCTAATGGCTCTATAGAGAGATATGGTGGACATTGTATCTTGCACCTATGTTGTCAGCATGTGAAGTTTGAGCATCAATGATCTAGTGATTTGATTCATAGGTTGCCCATTGTTGCGAGGAATTAGGAGAGGATCACCATGGACTCTATTAGTGGGTTATCTTGTACTTTGTGTGGCTTATTTTGTATTTGGGTCTGTGTGGATCGGTTGACCAATTCGGTATATTTCTTTCTTATTCGAATGTCCTTCAATGCTTAGAGATTGGCTTATATCTATGTTAGTGAGATAGTCCTTATGCATGGTGTACCTATATCTATCATCTAAAACCAAGGTTGAATGTTTACTTTTAGCTTTGGAGAGCTTTTTAGGAGAAGTTAGGTGCTATGGTTGATCTTATTACAGACTTTCATCCACAGACAAACAGGCAGTCGGAGGAGACTATTCAGGTTCTCAAGGATATTCTCTGATCCTGTGTTATATATTTTGGAGGTTAGTAGGCATAACATATTGACTTGTAAGAGTTTTCATATAATAACAGTTACCATTTGCGTAATGATATTGCGCCCTTTGAGACTTTATTTGGTAGTAATGTTGTTCCCTGAGTAGATGCTGACTTTAAAGGTTAGATCCTGTAGTTTGACTTGCTTCAGGAGTCGTTGGATAGAGTAAGGGTGATCCAGTGTAGGTTGAGGGTAGTTCAGAGTAGTCAAAAGGCTTATGCATATTTTAGACTTCATGCTTTAAGATTTGGAGTTGGTGATCGGGTATTCCTTAGTGTATCACTCATGAAGGGTGCGATGAGGATTAGGCAGAAAGGCAAGCTCAGCCCCAGATATATTGAACCCGTTGAGATTCTTTGCACCATTGGCGAGGTGGCCTATGAGTTAGTCTTACCCCCAGATTTTGTTGTTGTTCATCTGATTTTCCATGTTACCATGTTGCGGTGATACATTCCTCATCGATCTTATGTGCTTATTTGGGACTCAATCAAGTAGGATGAGTGGTTGACCTTTGTAGAGGAGCTTGTGGTTATTTTAACTAGTGATGTTAAGCATTTGTGTACCACAGAGATCACTATAGATAAGATTCAATAAAGGCACTACCCAGTAGAGAAGGCTACTCAGGAGACCTAGTGCAAGATATGGACCTAGTTTCCTCACATGTTTGAGGCTTCAGGTACATCCTAATCATTTATTTTTGTAGAGGAAAGTTTTTTTATTTTTATGGAGGAAAGTTCTATTAGTAGCCCTGCGGAGATCACTACAGATAAAGTCTAATAGGAAAAAAATGTAATCAAATGATCTTGTATGCTAAATATAAGTGTTCCAACAGCTCTGGAACGTTTATTTTATTCTAGGTAGACCCTAGGTTCTGGTCGCGAGGTACCCATTCTCATTTTGAACTATTGGTCGAAAGTTAAGGGAAATGGCAAGTGGGTGTGGGACCCCTTATATAGTGAAATAACCTCTGATGCAGATTTTGGCTGCATAATTGAGTCTAGAATTCTAATTTAGTAGGGTAGCATAGTCCATTGGCGTATATGGGATTACGGCTCAATTAGTGCTGGTGCATCACGTCTGCGATACCCCTAATCATTTAAGCAATTTGCCAGTTGGTGACGTCCAATCTATACCTCCTCTCAGAAGATGATACGATCGCTACCAAATATATTAACAAACAAAGGTTGGGGTTGAATCCCAAGGGAATAAGTGGATTCAAGGCTCTTAGTTTTTGTAATCAGTGGGCTGAACTGGAAAACTAAATGGGGGATTTTGAGTATCAGTGTCTATCTAGTAGCAAATATCAACTTCAGTTATAATCAGTCATAAGTGAACACTAGAATTGTTTTCCCCCTAGCTTCTCAACTCCGTAGGCTTATTGTGCTTTGGTGAACAAACTCGATACCTTTCTTGAAAAATTAATAAATTATGTACTTTCTACAGTCTTTTTGACGAGTAGAAGGATTTCACCTTTTATCGTTTGAGTATCAAGATGTCCTTTATTGACCGTTATCTTGATCGCAATATAACTATTACCTTTAGAATCTGTAGTTATTAGATGAAACCTAACTTTCATACTAAGGTAAAACCTAGAAGCGTGGATCAACAGTTAAACTCTAAATTATTGTTGTCATTATCTTTTCCTAGTAACTACTACTCTTTTGGAGTAAGTAGCAATAATCTAGCTGGGATACTAATAAGTGCACTTGTTAAGAAAACTATTATAATGAATATAAAGCAATACATGCATAGGTATTGGTTAAGAACAATAATAGCATTTTCCCTACTTCGTCAATCTACTAGGGTTGCCACAACTCTAGCAATAGGTTTCTAGCCGCTCATGCTTATGAAGAGATCAACAATATTAATAATTGAAAACATAGATGAAATCACAATAAGAAGTAGATAAACCCACAACTGCAACTGAATTAATGAACCAAAAGTCAATAGTAGAGAATCCCAGGATCAAAATCAACTATTGGAATCAAAATATGTTTGTGAATATCAAAAGTACGTAACTTCTACTAAAAAAACACATAAATGTTATTTATAGTACATGATGAAACACTAAAATCATAGCCAGAACAAAATAGGAGAAATTAGGGTCGGTGGCCACTTATGGTCTACACTTGCACCCTGACCCTGGGAGCAAGTAACACTTGCATCCTGCAGGGTGGACGTAAGGTAGGGTGTAAGTGCTAGGACCCAAAAATCTTGTAAGTTAGCTCTCGATATTTTGGACTTCTGGAGTTTGCTTTGTCCACTTGCGGTCCACATGTCCAACTTGAGATACACATGTTGATTTAGTAAGTGTCGGGAGTCATCTTTCCAGCTCTTCTTTAATTCTCAAACACGCTTTGATCACGATAAAGTCAAAAAGTGTCCCAAACATCCATTATTGCTCCAAAAGTACCCAAAAACACCCTTTTCATCTTTTTCATGAACTTAACATTAGAAACATGATTTACTGTAAAAACATACCAAAATACATCTTATCTAACAAAATAACCTCAAAAACTTACATATTTTCTTCATTTTAAGAAGTGAAAGTGCTATATTTCTATAGCACATCAACACCCTCAACTAATAACATTTGCATGTCCTCAAGAAACAAAACAAAACCAAAAAATGACGCTTAACTAGGAGAATCTAAGCGATTCAAGGTTGTCAGTCAACACTTAAAGTTCAAAACACAACACCCCCTCTAATCATATTTTTAAAAACCAACTATGTATGATCATGAAGAACAACAATGTGACAAAATGGTATCAAGGTATGGAAATTACATTAGCAATTAACAACCACTCATATATAAAAGTTACAGTACCCGAAACAAGCAAATAGCTAGCAATATGACTCAAGTGCCTTCACAACAAGAATGTCCTACTCACTCATATGAAATAATACATGTCAATGGAAGGATAGTCAAGAGACACTCACACTCAAAAGAAAATTTTCATTCAATGCATGTCAATGGAGGGATATTCAAGAGACTCTCATAGTCAGAAAAAAATTCCATTCAATGCATGTAAGATACCATAGGCTTGCCGTTATTTTCTTTTCTTTAGTTTCAAAATAGTCAAGTCAGGATGACTATATGACTTTTCTAAGCAAGTAATGTAGGATTGGGGGATGGTATGGTACATATGGACATATCAAGTGACTAAGCCTCCTTGGCATTACACTAACCTTAGGGTCTCACTTACTAGCCAATTTTTTTATTCCACCCTTATTGCTCCCTTTTATTCTTTATTTCACATTAAGTTTGGGTGTGGTCTTTTATTCTTTCTTTTTCACTTTTTCACAATTTTTTTCTTTTCTTTTTATTTTTCACTTTCTTTTTTTTCTACCACACTGAGCCCTACTAACTTTTTCTCTTATTTTAACCTTCTATATACCCACTTTACGCAATGCACCCCTATGATAGCCACCCTCAACTTAGGCATTTTGCCTAAGTTAAGGTGTACAAGAGATACATTTCACACATGGAAGGTCATTTAGGCTAAAAGTGGACTTAAATAAAAAAAATGGCCTATGATCCTTTCCTAATTGACTATCTTTCAACTTAGGCAAGACTAACCGGATAAGTTCTGAATTCAACACACAAAGGGAACTAAGTAGCATCTCACACACATAACACAAGGTCAATATTGCAAGTTACTACTTATACAGTTCACGCAATTTTTAGCAAGTGATTATCATGTCCCTAATCCTAATGCCATAAAATGATTCACAAAGTTCAGACACATATATATACATTCACAAAGTTCTAAAACATAATTTTTTGAGTGGTATCATTTTTCTCAAAAATCCATAAAAACATGATAATTGCCCTAAATACTTTAAAATCTCCTAATTGTACAAAAACATAACACAGTATGAAACCAAAACTAATAATAAAAAAATTATTCTTGATATGTTGGTTCTACAACCATACCGTGGCTGATAGAAAAAAATATCAAGGCAACAAAAACCAGTAGATGCTATGGTACATCCCACCCCTAATAAAAAAATTGTACACTGTCCTCAATGCACTAAAATAATACAAAACAAAGAAAAGTGAGAACATACCTAGGACGCACTAGACATTTGTGTCATGAGCATCCCCAGATGGGGGCATATCAGCTGGCAGAGGCGATGGTAATCGTGGTGCTCTACTAGAGGATGCACCCGCTACTATCTTTATACGCCTCTGCCTATCAACGACTACAGAATCCAGTGAAGTATGTCTGTACCTTTTTGATAGCCTAGTCATACGACATATTAGAATCCTACAAGTCTTCCGTGTTACCTCTCTTGGCCCCAACTATCAATACCTCCTCCTCATCCTTCAAAAAGAAATAAAAATATCTTAGTATGACCATAGGTGATATCTGGACCACTAGGGGATAACTGAGGCAGTGGCTACTACACAACTCTCTGCAAGAGAGCATACCTCTGCTTGTGGTATATCAAAATCCTTCCTCCTCTAGGCTAGATCCATTGTATCTATCTCAGAGATTTAGGCTATAACCTATCTCTTAAACTCACATTCCTCAAAGCCATCACGTAGCTCAGATAGTGCATCTTTCTGTACGACTTCCCATCTGGCCTCTACCTGCTCAAATCTAGTCCTAACCCCAGATCTCATCTGCTAATATAGGGTAGTCATATCGGTCTCAACCAACCTCACCTGAGCATCCGTGGCTCTCTGGCTGTCCACTAAGCTCTAGAAGAACTCTCTAGATATAGTGATCCTACCTATAGTAGAAGCTATTATTTATGGGTATGTAGGCTCTTAAGATATGCCAACTAAATCAAAGGTTGAAGTTGGGGCTAAAGAAGAAGTAGTTGATTTCCTCTCACCCTATGTACTCGAATCTGGATCCCCTCTCTACTCCCTTTTCCACATATTAATACCAATACCTACATCATCTCCATGTGCATCAATAGGCACTGCAGAAACCTTTAGGCCCTCAATATAGGACTTGAGTACTATGGATGGTTCTATAGATCTCCTATGAAGGTCTGGGTGTAAGAACCTTAGTACTCTTTATCTGTATAGTAGCCGTAGCACTTACCCCATCATATATGCCTAGTATCTCACGTACACCGGCTACATCAAATAGTCTTTGAATCATGTAGTGGAATAGTAGAATAGTTAACTCCCCAAATTCTTTATCATGGATCTCATGTCGTAGGATAGCTACATAATCAATGGAATATTTAGTCATCATACATGAAACAAGGGCTTCTCCCTCCCAAGGCAATAATTTATCCAAAGTACTGGGGAACAATCGATATTAAATAAGCAACACCAGAACTTGGCATCAAAGTTCAATGAGCCCTTCGTGATCACACCATACCCCTCAATCCATGCAGTAGCATCACCAAAAGGTGAAATATAGCATGCTATTCACCTGGCTATCTCGACCTTTTCTCGTCTATGTTCGACCTCTTACATAATATATTTATCACATGGGACTCTCAGTCTCTAGTCACACTTAGTTGTATATGAAGGAGTGATATAATCAGGACCAAAAATAACCTAGCAGATAGTCTCTGCTGGTAAATCAACTCTGACCCCTCTAACAAGTGTAAGATCAAGCTGCGACTGCTTTATATGCCTCATCAGTCCTAGCAATCTGCATATAGGAAGTTCTATTGTAACTCGGTATGATTCATAAAACTCATACACCATAGTTGGGCTGTAAGAATCGAGGGGTCTAGTTATCTACTCTAATTGATAACGATCAAATACAGTCCAAAACTATGATAATCTCCTCAGTTTTAATAGATCAACCCTGTGCTCCATATAAATAAGTCTCTTAGGCCTTCCAGTATCCAAGATTTGATTTCTTAAAACATCAAAGTATTCTATACACAGCACCTCGGATGTACCTTCATAGCATGTACGACTGCAAGACTCTACCCTTCTGTAATAGTGCATCATGGGAAGCCTACTCTGTACCACCCTCAAACTTAAGTACCTCTAACTATTGTACCTGTGTGGAAGTACACTCTTTATTCTAGGGTACCACTGATGACTCCTCCTCCTCAACATTATCAAATAAATTTTAGGAACCTTACTCAGACTAGGGGTCTTAAGTTGGAACCCGTAGAGTATACTTAGAATCTATCTCATCCTCTTCGTTGTTACTATCTAGTAGAGGATTGTGTATGGGTGACATCCATGCTAACTTCATCCATTATTAGGCTGCAACTATCTAAGTAGCCTGGCACACCTTTCCTCTAGTAACTCTTTGTGTCACCCCATCTTCATTATCTCTATATCGCTGCCTTCGATACTTCTCCACTGAATACTAGACTTGGGAAACACTACCCATCTTCTTGAGGTATCGACCTTTCTCTTATTCTCACCTTTAGGTTCCTTAAGTAATTGAAAAACAAGTCATTAGTTTCCAACAAAAGTGAGGTATAGCAAAAGTTAAAGAAAAACTCAAAATTTGCAAAGTTTAATTATTTCCTCAATTTTCACACCCCTTTAAACTATTTAAAATCCCAAAAAGTACACATATACATTAAGAATAATGATTTTCATAACCAACTCAACATGCTCAACTTCTGGTATTACTCTACTCTCTCAAGTTCAGCTTTTGGTTAGTGCCTAACCTTAGCATATAATTCAAAACAAGGCCCTACATTATGATTCTAGGCTACTTCAAGGATCCTACATATATGCATGATATATTCTATATAATTTTCAATGAAATAAACATATCAACTAGTTTAAAAAATAAATAACTCAATATATAGCCATTAGCAGCCGAGAAAGTTACCTCTTTTATGATGAACCAGAAGTGAATAATTAAAGTCAAGCAAAACCAAAGTTGAAACTTTTTTTTAGTATGCTGGGACATGATGGTATCTCAAAAAAGTGTCAATTTAGACTTTAATTAAATATTGAGTTAGTTTATGTTTAAGAGAAAAGTTTGAGTTTAAAGAAAAAAGGAAGTTTTGAGGATTTGATTGAGGTTAAGGATGTTTAAATAAGGATAGGGGATGTCTTAGGTCATATATATATGTTGGTGGGCCTTATATTTTAAAAAAAAATTGGGACCACTCTTGACCTTGCTGCGGTAGTCACTTGCATCTGCTACCTGCGGCCAGGCCAGGGGCACAAGTGCCACCTACGTTAAACAAGTGTAGGGGAAAGTACGGGGCCAAAAAATTTTGCACGCTTTCCTGCAATCTGTACCTGGCTTGTTGAAATTTTTCCAACTACTTATGATCTTGAAATGTAAAGTTACAATCCCAAAAGCATTAATCGGTGCCGAAGTCCATAACCTTTCATTTTCATCCTCAAAATTTTGACTGTTAAACTTATTGTTCAACTTACCTGGTTCGTATGGGACTTGTGACAAGGATTAGTTTATCACATAAGCCCCATACCAAGAAATTGATGAATGTAGAATTCTTACCATATTTTGGGCAAGTATGTACGATAAAACCAATAAAAGAAAAACAACATAAAATGTGAACACTAAAATAGTGGGTTTTTTCCCACTCAATGCTTGATTTAACGTCGCCGCATGATGTGGCTGTGTTGGTGACTCAAACTTCACCAAAATTCCCATGGGTTGCCCCCTATACAACGCTTTTTTTAATATCGTGACATGGCACAAGTATCTTGATTACTCAGAATTCATGAAGATTCCCATAAGAGTGCCCTACAGGGTCATCAATACAATCGATCACATACATCACTCTTATAGCGGTAGGCCACTTTATTGATTTTTTTTATGTTGAATATGCCCTCCTCACCGTTGACTTTGAATTTCAGCTCTTCTTTCTCCATGTCAACCATCGTTCTACCTATGGCTATAAAAGGCTATCCCAATATAATGGCCATCTTCCTTCTTTCTTCTTTGGGACCAACTGATTCATAAACTTAGTGTATCAAGGAACCTACTCCAATGCCTCAAGAAGAGTAATATTCAAGCTTAATTCTTTTAGAATCTCAATAAATTGCATGAACATTCCTTCCTCTCTTTTTTGCTTCAGCCGCTAAGGAAAAAGTTGGGGCGGTCTCGAAATCTATCTATTTTCTACTCAACAACTTGGCCTTTAGTCTTTCACTTATAAACTTCATCATCACTATCTATTTCCTTTTTTGCCTCCATAATAGGTGTCTTAGTAGAATCATCTTACATAGCAAGAAGTGGGTGATCCGCAATAGTAATACCACTCTTCGTGGCAATGGAAAGAACATTACTTTTATTTTTCAAATTCTCCAAAGTATTGCTTGGAAGGGTACCTGGCTATCTCTTATTCAGAGTTGCAAGCATATGCCCGAATAGGTGTTCCAACTTCTTAATAGTAGTTGCATGAGATTCAACCTTTTTGGTCAACCCTGAAATGTCGACCTTAATATCCTTAAGGGTGATCTCCTTATTTTCTTGACCCTTCACCAACTTAGCCAGCATCTCTTCCATCCTTGATTGTGTATCTCGTCTGCTAGGCAGAATGTACCTTTCTCCATTTTTTCTATATCCATCATTTATTCTCTAATCACCATCTCATTCTCTACTACTGTCTATATATCTATCATAGAATTTCCAACCTTGTTCCCTTGCTCTTTGGCTCTAAAACCCAACAATTTATGATCCAGATAATTTGATTCTTTTTTAAATTTTGACTCATAATCTTTGGAAATTGACCCCTTTATTGCTACTGCATTTACTTTCTTGGAAATCATTGTTGCAAGATGCTTTGCTAGTACACCTATATTAGTTCTTATCAACACAGTCTATTGCACTACAATGTCATCAACAACTCTTTGGTCAAAGGAGGTGCCAATAGCATATGTTCCAGATCCCCTCTCAGCCTCTCGAGTTTTCCACCCTCAGTTTGTAAGTGAGATCTTATCTAACATCTTCAAAGCTGCCTCCTAGCATAGCCTCATAAAATTTCCTCTATATATGGTGTATTCCATGACTCTAGAGTTGATGGTCAAGGCTCTATAAAATATCTGCAGTAAGCTTGTACCTGATAACTGATGATTAGGCACCATACTCAGCTTCTTCTTAAACCTGAACCATGCCTCGTACACAAATTCTGACTACAGTTGCCTGAAATTATAAATCTCATACATAAGATTCAACATCCTGTGTGGAGGAAAGAACCTATTCAAGAATTGCCTACTCAACTCATTCCATATAGTGATAGAGCCTCTTATAAATTCCCCTAACCATAAGGATAGTTCTCCTGTAAGTCAGAAGGGAAACAACTTCAATCTAAGTGCTTCTTGATTCACCCTTGTATTTGTATATGAACTGCTGATCCCGATGAAATTAGTAAGGTGTAGATTTATATCATCTGTAGGCGAACCTACAAACACACTTTTCAGATTTAAGAGTTGGATCATGGCACTCATTATGTAAAACTTGATGTCTGGGGGTAAAATAGGAGGAATAATGGATCCAGTATCTGCCGTCTCAACGTATCCCAATTACCATTTTCTTTATCTTTTCCTAGTCACTACTCCTTTTTTTGGAGTAAGTATGAATATTATAAAAGGTATCCTAACATGTGCCCCCATTAAGAAAACTATTATAATGAAGCTAAACCAATACATGCATAGGTATTCGTTAAGAACAACAATATCACTTCCCCTACTTCGTCAATCTGCTAGGATTGCCACAACCCTAGCTATAAGTTTCTAGCTGATCATGCTTGTGAAAAATTCAACAACATTTATAATTGAAATCATTAATGAAATCACAATAATAAGAAGTATAAAAACCCACAACGGTAACTGAATTAACAAACCAAAGTCAATACAAGGGAATCCTAAGATCAAAATAACCTCTTGGAATCAAAATATGTTTATGAATATAAGAGTGACTAAGTTCTACTGAAAAAACACATAAAGGGTATTTATAGTACATAAGGAAACCCTAAAACTAAATTTTAAATAATATAGGAGTATTCAGGGTCGGTGGCCACATATTATCTGCACTTGCCCCCTGGCCCTAGGTGCAGGTAGCACCTGTGACCTGTTGGGTGGGCGCAAGTGCAGGACGTAAGTCTAGGACTCAAAAATCCTATAGGTCATCTCTTAGAATTTTGAACTTTTAGAACTTTTTTTCCCACAAGCAGTCCATATGTCCTACTTGCAGTCCACATGTTAACTTAGTAAGTGTTAAGAGTCATCTTTTCAGCTCTTCTTTAATTCCTAAAAATGCGTTGATCATGATCAAGCTATAAAGTGTCCCAAATATCCATAATTGCTCCAATAAGTATCCAAAAACACATTTTTCATATTTTATACAACCTTAGCATCCAAAACATTATTTCCTGCAAAACATACCCAAAACACATGTTATCTAACAAAATAATATTAGAAACTATCATATTTTCCTTATTTTAAGCATCAAAAGTGCTATATTCTATAACACATAACCAGCCATAACATATGTCACATACACGACTGCTGATTCTTGCTTAAGAAATAGGATGATCATTGGGAGCAAGTATCACCTACGTAATACAATTTCACGTAAGCGACATATGCCCATCTAGCAAGGTATCGTGTAAGCGATAGTTGGATCACGTAAGAGATACCCATGTTCATTGAAAGGGTATAATGCTTTTTTATCCCATTTTACACCATTTCTTATCCATTTCTAAGATAATTAAACCCTATAATGAATAAAAGCCTAGTGATAACATTTGTGGGTAATTTTGGGGCTTAGACAAAGATTAATTACGCAATTCTCCTTTAAATTTATTGTAATTATCCATTATTTTGATGGTTATTTCCCCATTCTTATTTAAAATCCCTATAATCTTAGTGGACCTATTTTAGCACCATTAAAGCTTGGAATTCAACCATTTTAAGGGTAAATATTCATTGAGCATATGGGGATGTTGAGCTAGTTTCAAAAATACAATTTTAGTAAATGGGCCCTATGTGGGATTTTTATGTAATTTTGAATCCAAAGCACTATAGTGAAATATGGATGTTATTTTTCTCATTTTGATGAAAAAATTATGGTTTTGATTGCTTGGCGCCTTACAAAAACTTTTTAGAAAGTAAAATTAGGGATTTAGCAGAATCATAGAGATTTCTTAGACGCCCAGATAAGACATGCTTAGATTTTACATAGAATGAGCTATTTCATAATATTCTTATGATATTATGTAAGATATGGAGTGGGATTTAGGCATTGTAAATATTAATGAGAGTATTTAGTTTAGTTAGGTCGTTAGGTGATCTTGAACCTTAGACTTGAGGTAGTTAACATAGTTATTCATGGCTTAGGTGGATTAAGCTTTGCGTTATATATTTATAATGGAAATTACTCAATTACTCAAGGTAGGTGTAATTTCCCTAGTTATCCATGTTAGCGTAGAACTATCCTTCATTCCTTCAGTTATGGGAATTGCCTTAATTGTTATTGCTATATGTAGGATTGCCTTATCCAATCATATTAGGGAATGATTGGTATCTTATGGATAATTATGGCTAACTTGACATCTAGGAATAAACTTATATATTGTAGTCTAGTCTGAGGTAGAAATTGCCGACGAGTATTTTTAGGGATTAGAAGTAGGCCCTCCGACCCACCTAACACCAAGACAAGTGTTAACTTTTTAGGCTCATTTACATATGATATACTCTTATTAATCGTATTTTTTGCATTTGAAGAGGTAAATAACATAATTATTGAGTATGTTAGTTTGATATTAAGGGATTTATGCACATTTCTAGTATTTCTAATGTTATTGCTCATATGTATGACTAAGGATATAATTTATAAATTTAATTTATGACTTATTCATGCAATTATTGTGATTGATTCCAAATATGATTAGTAATGTGTCCCATGGACATGCATAATGATATAGATATCAAAGACATCAAAAGGTGTAGCTTATAGAAAAGATACAACTTATGCACTTCATATTGTTTATGGGTACGATATAACCTTTAGTTATAAAATGGCTCATGGTTATGGTATGAATTCTATACATTATACAACTTATATTTATGATATGACTAATATACTTATTATGGCTTATTATATATATGACATGGCTTATAGATATGCTATGGATCATATATATGGTGTGACTATTAGATACGATTAACGGCTTGTAGATATGATGGGTTCCCTATAGATATGATATGGATGTAAATTTTGAATACGCCTCATAATATCACTTATAAAAAATTAATTTCTATGGATTTTGGATATGGCTAGTAATATAGTTTATCGATGTGATTATAGGTAATACTTGTTGCGATAATTCTTGGTTTGGTGTATAAATGAGTAAATGGATGGTTTATAGCTATGGATCATTAAAATAATCTATTAACTTTAGGTTACTGAAATGGTTCATTGATGGGGTTCATAAATGAGATCTAGTTCAAGTTCGACAAAACTGATGATAATAATAATGATGCAATTGAGTTTGATTTCGAGTCTTGCTTTAAGGAATGTTTCTCATATGATAAGGGTCAGATGGATTATTGATTATGGAATGACAATTGGTAAATCACAGTTATTTTGTTCTTAGTTTCCTTGATTATACCCTTCAGGTTTATAAGGGCCTGAATTGGGTTATTTACTTTTCCGCACTTATTGGCTTATGTGGGCCTATTTTTTAGCTAATGGTATGATCGTTATGTTATAATTCATGTATGAATTTATTTATTTATGCATAGTAGCGTCAGAGCTTATTTCCAGGTTTCTCTTCTTATCTTTACTTAGCTTATGTTATATTGTATCTAATCATATTTATATCATGATTTAGCTCAGTTGGTTGATGATGCCTACTGAGTACCAATGGATTTGGTACTCATACTCCACTTTTGTACCTTTTTGTTCAATTTCTAAGAACTAGTTGTTGTTGCTTAAGTAACATTCATGTAGAGTTGATTTAGGAGACTGGGTGAGCTTTTATATTTTGAGTTACCCTTTTCGTATATATATCTATATCTTGTCTTTCATCTTCTAGATAGATGGTATTTGACTATTCATACTTATTGTTTATTGTAGTAGCTCTTTTATCGACATTACTTAGTCTCAAGATGTTTGTTGGTTTCGATCTATCTATTAGACCTTTATGAATGTATTATTTCTATTTGAATTTTTAATTGTAAATGTCTACCTTTAAGACCCTTTTAACATCATGTTAGCCCATTGCACACAACTCTGGGCTATAGATAGGCTTAACTACTAGTGGTAAAAAGTAGGTGTTATCATGCCTCATAAATCGGGTTCTGACCGTAGTTGAGTACTTAAAGATGAAATTATGGGCTACAATCACCCCGATGTCTTTACCCTTATTGTTTCTTGATTTTCTTTCATGTTTCTCATATTATGGGGTAATGTATCCTCACACATCTCAACCACATCATCTAGTTCTATATGTCTGCCCCATAAATAGGGGTTTAGGTACAAAAGTCTAGCACCTAAACATCTATGACAAAATCTTTTATAAATATTTTGGAATTATTTTACTTAGAATTTTTTCTAACTCTATAAACATTGTGTAAAATTAGTTTGCATATAACTTTCGACCTAGAGAGAGCTAGGAGTTGTCATGGAGGCTAGAGAAAATTGGTTCCATCTTTTCTTCTCCTTATTTATTTAGTTTTATATTTTTCTTTTGATGATTTGATGTAATTATCCATGTCTATGTGGAGTTAAACTTCTCTTTCTAGGATTATGATGTCTAATTAAATGACTGTTTATTGCCACTTGATTTTATTTATTTGATTATCATTATTTTTGTTCTTATATTCTTGCTTTTAATATTTTAAAGATTCGCAACCTTTAAAATAGTTTATTGAGCTCAAACTTAACTGACCAAGGGAACGGAGTGTTAGAATGAAGAATATAAGAAGTAATATCTCTTCGTTAGTTGAATAAGAAATTGATTTATAGCTAGGATAGGAATATACTTTGATCATCTAACTTCGGTACAAAATTGAAAGATTAATTAATGCATTTGAATTAGCTTCTCATCTCCCTGCACAACGATGTAGTTGTAAGACTAGTTTGAACAGACAATTAGAGGATGACCATTCTTGAATCATAAAATCTACCCCATAAATCAATGCATGATAATCGAATAAGTTGATGAAATTTATACTAAACACTATTAGTGAAACAATAATCCTAGATCAATTCATCCATTGGTTGTGTAAGAATCTTCTCTTTTCTCAATTAATTATTCAGTAGTTGTTTTATTATTATTTTTAGTTTAGTTAATATATAGATGTATCTTGGAATTCACCACTTGAATAAATAATTAACATTAGACTAATTTGGTGGATATTTAATTCACAAGTCCTTGTAGGTTCGACATCTGGCTCGTATGATCCACTTTATTATTTATACGACCGCTTACACTTGTGTGTGTTTGGCCGCAATAACTTTTTGGTGCCATTGCAGGGGACTTTGGTGTTAATTATTTATCAATGTTAAGACTTTTCTCTTTTTATTTGTTTGAGTTGTATAAAGTTTATTTTCTTGTATATAGTTTATTTTTTAGATTCTTTTTACTTTTTTGTCACTCTTCTTGATATGTCAGCCTGGGATAGATGGTGGTTGAATGATAAAGATTCTTGTTGTATTGTGGAGGATCCCATTGAGAGATTATTTTTCAAAATTTTCATGAAAGAAAGTTGTATGTACCTTCACCAATTATTGTGGATACTATCTAGCCTGTGGAGCAAACAAAAGAATTTCAGTCGTTCAACTATCATTTTTTTCTTGAGGCTGGAATTTAAAAGGTGAATAAGAGTGAGCATGATGTTGATGGTGTAAATTTGAAAGAGGCATTTATTGGGCCTCAGTCAAAGAACTTTTCTACACTATGTTAAGATGATCACGTCTTTGGAGTTATATGAAATAGTGAAAAAGTGTGAAGATATGATATGGAATAAGCATTCTATATTCTTAAATTTGCACCAAACAAGCAACATGAAAACAAGCCTCACTTTATGGCCAAGTGGTTTAACATATACCAACCATTACATAGTTTCTTCATCTTTGTACCACCACCATATGAGAAAATCAAAAATATGGATGTAATGTTGCGGGCGAAATTTATATCATCAAGGTGGAGGAAAAAGTTGATGGATTGTGTCACGATGTTAAATAGGCGTTTGTTGGGAGGAAACCCAACATGTAGTAAGTATTTTTATTTTTATTTTTCATTTTCTTAGTGTCACTACTTTTTGTTGTTTTGAGTATTTTCCATATTTAGGGGAAGTCTAAGTACCCAAAATTTGAATCTAAGGAAAATGTTTACGCTTTAGTGTGAGGTGCGTACGATCCTTGATTGAGCGTGAAGAAAAATGTTTCTAGATAGACCCTGAGAAAGTATTCTTTAACCTCATTTTCCTTTATTTATTGCTTTTAGAGGAAATCATGATTTTAAGTTAGGGTTGATATATCTTCTGAGATCTGTTTAGCGTGAAGTATGCTATAGGATTTTCTCTTATTTTAGTTGTTTGCTTAAAATCAAAACCAAAAAATATTAAGAAGTCTAAAAATAGAAAAAGATTTGTATTTTATTTTTTCGATCAGATTAATGTTTGTTAGTGTTTAGCATTTGAGTCTTGATTAGAGCATACTTTGTCTACCCCTTTCTTTTTTTCGTTCTTTTCTGAGGGGATTTCGTTTGAATCGAGTATCTTTTATTTTAAATTTTATAATTATAATTTGGGAAAGAAAGAGAAGACCTAATTTTTTATTTATGTGTACTAGCAATTTAGGCCTGGGCTTGAATAGTACTTTCTTGTGAGTGCATGAATGTAAATAAAATAGTAGATTTTTTTGACACCATGTCTCATGATTGTGTCTCTGTATATTTCATATCTTATTTTGTAGTTTGTTATGACCCTGTGTATCTTAGAAAAGGAATTAATCAATCATGATGGATACTAGTGCCATGTGTGGTGAGGTTTTATTGCATATTCCAGGTTTTGCATCTCAGGCTAGAACTTGCCATGCTATTATTGAAGCTAAATGAAACTGCTCCTCTATTTTGAAGATGCTAATAGACTTTCATTGACTTGTCTTATGAAATTTTAGATTTTGCATATATTATACAACTAGTTCGCCACTATGAGCTTGTAGCCTTTTCTCGGGAGCCATATTTTTTCCTTGACCCTTTCGTTGAGTCTCTAGTTTTTGTACCTTGCTTCCTTGAGCACTATAGCATAGTGTGATGACCTAATTCCTCAGATCATGATGGCGCCTACCATAACCAACCAATAGGCAAGCCAACACATAGTCCAGAATGGCTAGAAATGTACTACTCAATAATATAAGGAAAAGAATGCAAAATAAATGAAATAAAGATCAATACATAATAAAATCCCAAAACCTGGTGGTATCAATACCATAGATTCTAATATTATAAGAGTACCAAAGTGAAATATCAAGAGAAATACACTGATATGACTTATCTCTACATACAATATAGATACTAGTCTAGTACATAAGAAAGAGATAAGTAATACTCCAAATGTCAGGAACTCACTCTAAGTCTCTGAATCATGGCTTCCTCATATGACACACACATCAATGGCGATAACCCATAGTATGATCTATAGGCTGCAGAAGGGTAGTTTGAGTACCAAAATGAGTGGTACTCAGTGGGCAACTACCATCTGAGCTCTAAAGATAAAGTAGATATATACAACGTATAAATAGAATGGAAACTTAACCTATAAGTCCAGAAATCATATAACAACCAATGAGATAATAAGGAACAATTATCCTATTCATGTCCAATAAACGCACATAATAAGCTAAGTAATAAGGTTGCACTATCCTATTCCATTTGTACATAGGAATGTAAACACTATAATTTCACGATCTGATAACTGAGTCATAATGGCACCTACCATGTCCCACCGGTATGTAAGACAATTTCGTAACCCAGAGCTAATAAAATGGGTTACCTTGGTAGGAATGTCCAACATGGACCCTATATAAGAACACAATATAAAAAATAACATTCCACAACCTCGGACAACCGATATTCAAATACCATTCCTATGACCTGATAGTGTTAGTACAAGAGAATTTAGATTTGACAATGGGAATTTAAAACACAAAGTCTAAAATGTCTTAAATAATCTCATGCATTTGTCTCGAAAACAAAAGACAAATAAAGATATAGGGGAAAGAGGATAACTCAAACTCTAAGAGCTCACCCTATCCCTGAATGGTCAACGTTGCACGATCCCGACTCAACAACGGCAACTAGAACCTAATTCTACACCAAAAAGGTACAGAAGAGTTGTTTGAGTACCAAAACACAGGTATTCAGTAGGCATCATTGGCTAACTTAGCTAAATTATAACATAAAGACAATATAAGGTAAGATAATAACTAAAGTCAAGGTATAGGATCGAACCTAAATCCAATTCAATATCATTGTATTAAATAACTAAACTACTAGTACAATAGCATAAAACATCATATCAACATATACCATAATCATCATACAAAAGAGTAATCGTTTCGGAAACGTCAAGCCACATATATACAATAACAACCATGTATTTAACATAATCAACACCAATCATCATTAGAATATAAAGCACAAGAACTTATCATGATATCCCATACCACTGGGAAGTACACAACAAAGAACTCCACACGGTGTCCCATACCATTGGAGAGTACACCAAAGATCAATTCGTCAATATAACAAGGTACAACTACACAAGAAACTCACAAAAGTCGCGGGTTGTGCATTCTCTCCATGACCTCTTATTGAGGTCTACAAACGTTATCAATACCAAAGTTTAGCACAACGAAACCGATATCACCATAACATTGTGGTATGGTTAGTTAATCTTTATTTCATTGATGAACACCAAGTCTAGTCTATATTAGAAAATATTGATATCCATGAAACACTAGTTTACAAGTGTTATAGTTTACTAGTTATCAAATAAGGAAAAGCTGCAAGTTCAATGCTATTAGTTATTTACCCATAACAAGGCCATTCTCTAGCTAGGATTCTCATTATATAAGTTATCAATTAGGCCACTATGGCATTGCATACTAGATGAAAACTTAACCACTCATCATACCATACTAAGTCTATTACTACAGGCATGTTACAACTTTAAGGACTAGTATCCATATTTTAACTAAGTAGGGTCCATCAACTAGTTCTCCAAGCTTCTACTAAGTCTATTACTACAGGCATGTTACAACTTTAAGGACTAGTATCCATATTTTAACTAAGTAGGGTCCATCAACTAGTTCTCCAAGCTTCTAACCTACAAGTCATAATTATTATTAGAAAAAACTAGCTGTCATATAAGCCACTTTACTTGGAAAAATTCCATAACATAACCATTAATTTAAGTCAAGTAGATTTACTAGGTGAGTCTTTGGTTCTACACAAGATTACACAAACCAATTAGCCTTAACCTAATAATAGTCATAAATTACCTCTAGTTACCGATTAGAGTCGGCGAGGATCACACCACTTATTTAGTGGTTAAAGACAAAGAATGAGTATCAATTACCAAAGAAGATATCATGTCTTGAGTACACCAATGGTTTAGCAACACACGACATAACCTCATATATATACATGAACTTTTATTTGTCCCACATGGCATCATAATATAATTACCTCTTCCAAATTCACCGGGTATCATCTTAACATCAACATATCCTTCGGATACACTGGCTATCATCATAACATTATTACCTCTTTTGAATTCATCGGGTACCATCATAACATCGTTACCTATTTTGGATTCACTGGGTGTCATCATAACATCAACATATCCTTCAAATTCACCGGGTATCATCATAACATCGTTACCTCTTTTGGATTCATCGGATATCATCATAACATCAACATATCCTTCGAATTTACCAGGTATCATTATAACATCGTTACCTCTACTCGATTCAACGAGTATCATCATAACATCAACATATCCTCCAAAATTACTAGGCATCATTATAACATTGTTACCTCTTCCAGACTCACCAAATATAATCATAACATCAATAAATCCTCTAGATTCACCGGGCATCATCATAGTGTCATTACCTCTTCCAGATTCACCGAGTATCATCATACCATTACATATTCCCCCAAGAAAACAAGATATATCCATATATATATCCAAATCAATAAACATACATAAGTTCAAAATAATGGGGTAATAGGGATGTAAGATACTTATACCATCTTACATTACTATTAATCATCACCACATAATATGAATATAAGTATGACTATAAGCATTCATATGTTATACATAATAACAACCTTTCCAAGGCTATCCTAATCATGACTATAAGATAATCAATCAAGTATACATATTATCCAACCATTAACCATATGTATAATCTGACCATCGAGTGTAACCATTATAATCCCAACAACATAATTTAGAAGTTCATCAAGTATCTTGGTCTGTAAGGGATTTCATAGTTCAAGCTCAAGGAGGGTCAAGTCCCACTCCTAAATCCGAAGAATGCCAAAGTTTGTTGTCACTTGACTAACTTCTACCTAGAATTATGCTATGTTATCAAAATCACACCATAAGGTCTTATCAATCCTTACCAAGCTTATAGGGGAAGTCTTCTTCAAGCACTATTTCTAAGTCAACCCAACACCAAGGTCATTTCCTAACTAAGCAATACCTTTGTCAATATAACCTTAATATTAAAGAGCATCATTATTCTCATCTATTAGAGCAACTAAAGTGTTATCCTACTATTCATGAGACTACTAGTAGAACTATCTAAGGTTCTAGGCTAAGGGTCAAGCATCACCTTTTGCAAGTTCAATAACCTATAATAGTCAACTAATCCAAAATATCACCATTCAACCATTTATCATATGAACCCTGCCCAATCTCATAATATATCAACAATTATTCTACAATCAAGCTCACTCAAACTACAAGCCTGACCTACCTTGAGTCGAAGCTACTCACGAACCAAAAAGCTTTACCTTTTCTTTTCTTGATGCTTCTTCTTCAATGAGCCAAGAAATCAACAATACAATCTAAGCATTACAACAAGAATAACAATACCAATTATGGAACCATTATGCCTTGGGTTCAAAAATTACACAAAACCCCCAAGTGGGTTCCACCTTCAGAAAATGTGTTGTCGAGACCAACCCATTGTTCAACTATCATTAGGGAGTTATAACCCTTAAGAAATTTGAGTAAATCAATCATATTTGTTGCTATAATTAAGCCTTAAAGACTTAGGGGTTTTGGTCTAGAAATCTATTATTTAACTAAAACAAGAAGGAATCTTACCTTAGATTTGAAGCAAGATTCGATGTCACAAGTTGTTTAAGCTCCTAATACATCCACAAGACTCACTTGAAAGATTTTACACTCCATTAGGGTTTGTAGATTAAGGGGGAGGCACAAAATATCCAAAATCCCTTAAATAGGTTCTATCTAGGTATCGGGTAGTGCAGTTATTCCCTCCAACTGGTCACGGTTACAGCACCGCATTCACGCCTAGACCTCTACGGTTGCGGCATCTCTTGCTATGCCAAGCATGGTTTAAGCTTGGAACTTGGTTTTGGGGTTTGGCCAATTCCTCGAGATACATTTGGAGACCGTTTTAAGCAAATAAAATATGTAACCACATAGATTTTGACCTTCCAAATGCGTTGGCAATGTCATATTTTGAATTTAAGGTTGTTTTACTATAGTTTTTGCTTGGTGGTCAATTAGGACCAACGAAGACTTTGAATTGAGAAAGCGGTTCTAAAAATCAAACGAACCGCCAAGTAACAGATCTATCGATTCCAGCAAGTCACTAATGACATGGGGAGACTATGGACAAGCTATGTCAGCGAAATAGGCAAGAATACAGACAATGACCTGAAGGGTCATTACAACACCCACTACAAGGAACTTTCATCCCCAAAATTTAAAGATGAGAAAATATCTGAAATCTTAAAAAAATATGGGTACTGGGCCCGCATGTCACTCTCGATATCTCAAGTAGCATCCTCTACTAGGTGATGCCTCCACTGAACCTTGACTACTAAAATCTCTATAGTCCGCAGTTGCCTCACATCACTAGCCAAAATTATTATAGGCTCCTCCACAAAGGTCAACTAACTGTCTAACTAGACTAAGTCCCATCTAAGTACCTGAGAAGGACCAATAATATAATTCCGCAATATAGAGACATAGAAAACTAGATGAACAACGGCAAAACCTAGAGGTAAAGCTAACTCAAAGGGTACCTCACCAACTACACGAAGAATCTAAAAAGGACCAATATAGTGAGGTCTAAAGTTACCCTTTCTCCTAAATCTCATCACACCTTTCATAGGTCAAACACAAAGGAACATATGGTTACTAAATCCAAATATCAAGGCATGGAGTCTACGGTCGGCTTAGGTCTTCTGCCTACTCTGGGCTGCTCTCAGCCTATACTGAATCACCTTGAGTCTATCCAATGAGTCCTGACGCAAAGCTATTCCATAGGGTCTAATATCGGAAGTCTCAAACCATCCTACAAGAGAACGGAATCTCCTACCATATAAAGCCTCATAAGGCACCATCTCAATACTGGAATGATAAGTATTGTTGTAGGCGAACTCAGTCAAAGATGAGTGCTAATCCCACTGACCTCCAAAGTCCATAATACAGGCTCGAAGAATATCTTTAAGTACATGAATATACCTCTCGGATTGACCATCCATCTACAGATGAAAGGTTATACTCAAACCCACTCGAGTACCCAACTCTTCCTAAAATGCTATCTAAAACCATGAAGTAAACATAGAACCATGGTTTAATATGATAGACACAAGGACCCATGCAAATGAACTATCTCTCAAACATAAATCTGGGCTAATCTCTCAACACTAAAGGTCATTTGAATAGGAATGAAATGTGCCGTCTTGACCAACTGATCCATACTAACCCAAATACCATCATGACCAAGGAAAGTACAAGGAAAACCACTAATAAAGTCCATGGTAATCCTTTTCTATTTCTACTCAGAAATAGGCAATCTCTGAGTCAAACTGCCTGGACACTGATGCTCGGCCTTAACCTGCTGAAAACACAGGTAACGAGCCATGAAGTTTGCCATATCTCTCTTTGTACCATCCCACCAACAAAGCTTCACCAAGTCTCTATACAACTTAGCCGTGTCGAGATGAATAGAATAGCTAGAGCTGTGAGCCTTATGAAGAATCAACTAAATCAAGTCATCAAGTCAGGGAACACAAATACGACCCTAAAATCATAAGATATCCTCAAAATCTATGGTGTGTTTTCCTAAAACAACACTCACTACCCAATCACGGAGAAGGTACAAATTACTATCCTTGAACTGATGGTCCTAAATCTTCTCAACTTGTGAGGACCTAGCCTCAACACAAATTAAAATTCTTGCAGGATCCAAAATATTAAGGTGAACAATCAAATTAATTGAGGACTTGATGTCCTATGCCAAGGGTCTCTAAGAAATTGATATACATGCCATACTTCACATACTCACCGTGTTGTGACTTAAGGCATCCACCACCATATTTTCCTTATCGGATTATACAAAATAGAAATATCATAGTCCTTTAACAAATCTATCCTCCTACACTGGCGGGCATTAAGATCTCACTGGGTCATAAGCTGCTGAAGACTATGATGATAAGTGAAAGTCTCACAACGCACACCATACAAGTAATGCCTCCAAATCTTTAGCCTGAAAACTACCATCACCAGCTCCAAATTATGAGTAGGGTAGTTGCGCTCATGTACCTTAAGAATTCAAAAAGTATAGGCAGTGATATGATCCTGCTGCATCAAAACACAACCTTGACCAATAACAGAAGCATCACAAAACACAGTTAATCCTTTGCCCTAAACTAAAAGAGCTAACACTGGGCTAAAGTGAGATAATCCTTAAGCTTTCCAAAGCTCAACTCACACACCCTGGACAATCAGAAACGAACTTCTTTTTTGCATAATCTAGTCATAGGGGCTGATAAAGTAGAAAAACTCTCAACAAATCGCCTATATTAACCAACTAAACTAATAAAACTGTGAACCTCAGTCAAAGACGTAGGTCTAGGCCAATCATAAATTGCCTAAATCTTAGCCAAGTCTACCATAATACCCACCTTCAACACCATGTGTCCAAGAAAAGAAACTGATTTGAGCAAAAACTTGCACTTGGAGAACTTGCCAAAAAGCACATGCTCTTTCAAAACCTGGAGCATAACCCTCAAATAATATGCATGCTCCTCACTACTCCTCGAGTACACAATAATATCATAAATAAAAGCAATAAAAAAGGAGTCTAGATACGGTTTGTGTACTCCATAAATGCATCTAGGGCATTAGTCATCCCATAATACATCACCAAAAAATCATAATGACCACACCGGGTCCTAAAGTCTGTCTTCGGGACATCCTTCAACCAAATCCTCAAATGATGATAATCGAACCTCAAATCTTAGAAAATATAGTTGTACCCTAAAGTTGGTCGAACAACTCATAAATATGATGAATAGGATAACGGTTCTTCTCTGTCACCTTGTTAAGCTGTCTATAATCATTACACATCCACATTAAAACTTTTTTTTTATTTACAAATAAAATACGGGCTCCTCACAAGGACATACTCTATCTAACGAACCCTTTTTCCAATAAGATCCTGGACTTGAGAGTTCAGCTTCTAAAGCTCTGCAGGAGCCATACGGTAATGTGCCATAGATATAGGTCGCGTGCCATACTTAAGGTCAATAGCAAACTCGATCTCACGGTCAAGCAAAATACCAGGTAGATTTTCAGGAAACTCACATATAATAGGAACAGAGTCAAGCATCGGACTCTCTATATATGTATCATAAACATAGGTGAGATAAGACTCGCAACCCCTTAATATAAGCCATCTAGCACAAATATAAGAAATAATCCCCATCAAATAGCAGCTAATCACTCCCTGCTACAAGACTAGGGGTACACCAGGCATGGCTAAGGTAACGGTCTTGGCAAAATAATCCATGACCACAAGATAGTGGAATAACCAATCCATGTCCAAAATCGCATAAAAATTCAATATATCAAGAATAATAAGAGAAGCATAAATGCAAACATCACTAACTATCACAACACAAGATCTGAATACCCGATCCACTACTAAGGAATCACCTATGGGAGTAGATACGTGCAATGGCATAGATAATAAATCACTAGAAAAGTCCAACCATGGTTCATAATAAGCAGATATATAATAATAAGTGGATCCAGGATCAAATAAAGTAAGAGCCGACTTGCGTCATACAAAAATCACACCTGTAACTACAACATCCGATGTCTCAGCCTTGGGCCTAGCATGTATTGCATTCAACTAACCACGCCCACTACCTGGATAGACACCTGAACGACCTCTTGCCCTGCCTACCTAAGTACCACCTCGAGCACCTTAGTAACCACCTCTATGACCTCACGAACCACCTCTACCAAAGGGATGAACTACCCTACCCTGAGTTGATACAACCATTGTCTTACGACTAGAGCACTCCTTAGAGTAAGACTTAAAGGATTTCCAATTCCCGAGCTTGGCTCCTTATAAATAACTTTGAACTCCTCGTGTCCATATCATGTATTGACTTTAGTTGATTAATTCAGTTATGCTTATGGGTTTTATACTTCTTATCATTGTAATTTTATCTATACTTTCGATTATGAATGTTGTAGATTATTTCAAAAGTATGAGCAGATAAACTCCCACAGCTAGGGTTGTGCAAACCCTAGCAAATTGATGAAGTAGGGAAAGTGATATTATTGTTGTGAACTGATACCTATGCATGTATTTTTTTATCTTTAATATAATAGCTTTCTTAATGGGTGCACACATTAAGATCTCGTCTAGATTGTTGATACTTACTCAAAAAGAGGAGTAGTGACTAGGAAAAGATAAAGACAATAGTAAATTGGAGTTTAGTTATCGATCCATGCTTCTCAATTTTATCTTACTAAGATGGTTAGATTTCATCTAATAACTATTGACTCAAATGGTAATAGTTAATTGGGACCAAGATAAGGGTTAGTAAGGCGACATCTTAGGACTCAAAAGGTAAAGAATGAGATCCTTTGCTTATCCAAAAGACTGTAGAAGGTACATAACATACCGATTCTGCATGCATGTTATTAGGTTGGTTCAACATACCATGGTAAGCCTATAGAGTTTATAAGATAGGGGGAACACAATCCTAGTGTTCACCTACGACTGTTTTGACACGACTCAAAATCGAGCCTTGTCATATATGCATCTCAAGCCCAACAAGGACCAGAGATTGCCCCGTTAACCTAACCTAATCATTACATCAAACCACAAGTGTCAGATAAACTCTGACCATATAATAAGGTAGCAAAAAAAAGACTAATGATCATGACTAAAGAGATGTCTAATCAATTCATTTACATCAATATAATAACAAACATACCCTAGTCCACTATCATCCACCAAGCCTCTACAACTCGATGCCTATAATATAACTGGACATGACCTGGACAATCGTTAAAACCATGTCTAAAAAAGTCTATAACATAAGATAGAGAAACTATGAAATGTATGCCTTCCAAAGTATGAAAGCTCACCATTTTAATGTCAACACACGATCCGCTCGAACACCTGGTCACTGCTCAAGAAGATAAGAAGAAGCTTTGACCCCTTTGTCGTGTGGGGACACAACATCTGGAGATGGTTAATGGTTAGGAAGCTAGCATGTAACCCAAGGATAATGAAAAATAGTGCGGTTATTTGAAATCAATTCAAAAAATAATATCCATCCATATTTATATACGTATATATATATAGATACATCACGTGCCAAAAAGGGAAAAACAAGGCTTAGCATGCATTTTTTTAGAACACTCAATCATTAAACATGGAGTGAAGGACTCCAACCTTCAACCCTTGTAGTTAAGAACATTTAAATTTCTAGGTTGTATTAAGCAAAAGGACCCTAACCTCAAGCCGTTATGTCTTATATGTAAAGTGGACCCTAACCACAAGTCGTCTTATCTTGCATGGCAAGTGGACCCTAACCACAAGTTATCTTATTTTGCATGGCAACTGGACCCTAACCACAAGCCATGTTATCTTTCATGGCAAATGAAACATAATTATAAGCCATCCCATATATAGAATATAGATGTAACGCCCAGAGATCCCATCCAGAGACGTCACACGGTGCTTATGACCCTGAAGGACCACAAGCTAACCCTTTACTGATATCTGTACCTGTACACTGCATAATATCTGAAATAAATGTGGAAACTAGCCATAAGGTTCAACACATTTATGAATACTCATAATACAGAAAACTAAATACTAATAAATCCGTCTGAAAAGCCTCTAAACTATATGAACTATGGAGTTGGTGGGACAGGTCCCTAACTAACCCCATCAACTAAAAATATACAAAGACTGGAGTAATAATAGTAAACTAAAATTCATCCCTGAAAGAAGAGAACTCACTGCTACTGCTGCTAACTGGGATTGAACTACTGAGGATACTCTGGATCCTGTGCCTTTGAACCTATAGTGTCAAATAAAACACCATAGCGCAAATGCGTCAATAAGGGAATGTACCGAGTATGTAGATGAGGTAAGCTAATGCAAGGGCTCATGCATGCATAATATCTAAAATGAATAATCATGAAGATGTCGTATGAGAACACATACATGAATTCACAGACCATGAATACAATCACCGCAACTCTAGATACTGAAACTCGAATACCACTTTACTGCAGACTAAACTCATGACTGACATTGAGATACTGAATCACTGACTCATCTGATACTGATAACTGAGAGTATGGATGTACTTACATCGAGGACTGAATTCTAAGCTTACTGCTTTTGAATAACAAAATTAGAGATCAACTTTTCTAACAGATAATTCCAGAAGTAATTATCAATGATAATAAGTATGATCATGTCCAAATCTAACAACAAGAATACTCAACAGAATCTGAGATGGAGATCAAGCCTATCTGACAGAAGATCTCTAGATATGATAATAGGAATACTCAACATGGTCTGAGACTAAGATCAAGCCTCTCTGACGGGAGATCTCTAGATATGATAATAAGAATCTGTATATGAGACCAAGTCTATCTAACGGGATGGTACATGAATCAATGGAACTATTTGAGTTCCTTACTGAGATAGACGACTGTACCAAAAAGTCCTGATTTCTAAAGATTAATACTGAAACTGCAACTATGGAAAGTAGTTACATAACCTAATGCCCCAACCTACCACAGTTGGGGTCCAACCTATAACCCTAGCTAGAAGGGTGTCAATACCGTACCACGGGTAAACACCTCTCTTATCAAGCCTCTCTGACGGGATAACCCTTACAGGAAGTCATACTGAGGCAATATAATAGTCAAACCTCTCTGATGGTGATAGCCTCTACTGACGGGGAATCCTACATCCTGCACTGGCTATGTAGTTCTAGAGTTCAGGAATTGCTCCTAATGGATCGACCTCTCTGGCTGGGAGCCGTCATCCCTTTCCTCGCTCGGTGGTAGTTTCTACTCCCAACTGACACACTCTGAACAAAAATCTTAACTGAATACAACTGAACTGAATCTGATACAGATCATGTTTCTCAAAAGATCTAACTGAGTTACATTGAGATTACTTAGTTCCATATCTGATGGAAAAGGTATCGAACCATGGTATCTGATTGACGATAAGGATATTGAATAGATTACTCAAATTGCTTCAGAGATTAGAATTGAATCACTTGAACACTATTATATCTGAGCTAATTATAGGACTGACGCAAGATTACTAGCGATACAGAGATTACAGAGATAACTGAGATTACTGAGGTTTCTTAAGTTTTGCACTTGTATGAGGATATAGAGTCCTACAGTTCACTGAGTTCTGAGAATCATGCTCGACTGGAATTATCGAGAAACTGAGATGGGCTTTAGACAACAGCTCTATTATCAAGTATAAATACCCCTAGGACTCGATAAAATAAAAGTAAAGCATAATCATTCTTGACTAGTCATTACCACAATCATTCATTCTTTATCACAAGTATTCGTTCATCATCATAAGAATTCGTTTATCATCACAATCATTAAAGCATCTCACAGTCATTAAGACATCACCTCAAGCATTTAAGGATCACCAATATCTATTCATCATCACAATCGCCAAGGGGTCACTTTAAGCAACTCTGAATCACAATCATATAATAACGTAGGGGAAACAAGCTACTAGATTATACTCCATTCAACAAGGTTTTACCTCAACTATTTCATACCTAAACTAGTCCTGACATGTGTTTGGATATCACATGGCTTGGGGAAACTTTATACTATCATGTCATAACTTACTTTCTAACCACTTGGCATGTATTAAAAACTTAGCATATATCAAGAGCACGTAATTGGTGAATTTACTACAATCACATCTTCACTTATTCACTAAGGTCCTTCAACAAACACTAGACATGCACGGGTTCATACTTATTTGGGAATTTCCTACTACCATGGAATAATTCATTCACTTGGGCATTTTATCAAACACTAGGCATGCATAAACTAACTCACAATTTGGGGTTTTATCTTCAACATGCTACAATGGCCCTTATGCTTCATCTAAGCTCTTTATCAAACCGAGGGGGAACATGCTTCGCTTATTCAACCATTTCTACACCCATTTGACATGAACACATCACATAGAAAGCAAAATAAGGAAGATTCATCACAAATATCACATGGATTTCACTTACTAGGGTCAAGGCTCATGAATCTTGTAAACAAACATGAATCAAAACTCAACAACACATGTAACATCAATTTAAACTCATACAAATCATTAACAACTCATAAACATAAAAAATTTTAAGTTTTGAAAAGGGATCTTGAGCTTCTTGGATGAAAGAGACCCAAGAATCAATATCTACATACCTTAATCTTTGAAATTAAATTAATTCTAATGCTTGAGACTCTATCCGCACTTGTAATATATAATTATCAAATTCCATCTTGAAGAAATATTGAAGAATTATCGATGAATTTTTGGAAGATTAGGATTCTTGAATTGAAACCCTAGATATTTTCTCTTAAGAGAATTGGAAGAGTAGATGAAAAAATTAGGGTTTGGATGGAGTACCTCATATTTATAGAGACCTCCAAAAGGTGGGAAAAGACCAAAATACCCTTGAAAAAATATCCTTAAATTGCTGAAAAAAATAGCTGACGACATCCGTGACAAGCCGTTAAGTTGGCGATAAGTCGTCATGAAATGTCGATGCAAAAGGGTGAAATTTTGAGTTTCTGGTTAAGGTTGACGACATTGGTGATAGGCTGTCACGGGCGTGATGGCGTGTCACAAAATTTTGTCACCATAGGTAGAAATCTTCCCAGGGATGATGACATTGGTGATAGGTTGCCACGCTCGTGACAACTTATCACGAATGTCGTCACTCAGTTTCTCAGCCTGACATGCTTGAGTAAAATGGGTATAAATCTTTACTCTGATATTAGTTTTAGACCAAATTAGTATGGTTGGAAAGACAATTCAACGAGATTTCATTTGATATATAGTAGGTCCTATAATTCAACATATGCAAGGAGTTATGGTCGATTGAAGTTGACCAAAGTTTTGATGCTCACAAAAACTTGAACGATAGGAAAGTTTTCAACTCGTCCTTGAGTTAGGGGACCTCTATGATCTTAATTCATGCTCAAATAGATTCCCACATAATTCAAAGTATTTCATACTTGGGAAGATATTTCTAAAATATTTAGACTCAGAGTTTTCGCTTTACCAAATATGCTCTAAGCCTCAGACTGGAAGAGGATTTTGTGCGGCATTACATTATCTCCCCCTTGGGAACATTCATCCTCGAATGTCGCTTGATAGACTAAAAATATGGATCAACAAAACCTACTCAATAAATGGAAACATTTCAATGCATGGTTACGCAAGTGGAATCACTGAAATATAGAGTTCTTACACTGGGCCTGATTCATATCTGGTGCATATAATACTCGATTGAATCTACTCATAGTTGAATTCTCATAACACTCATGCATATCTGATGTATGGACTCATAACTGGGTTGATCTCAAGAATATATGACTGATCACACACTGACAAGCTAAACTCATTTCTACTAAATACGCATGTCTAATGCATGAATATTCGTCTAAGTTGACTTTCAAAAGAACGACTTGATAATGCAATAACGATTGATGCTAACTTTATAAAGAAAATCTAAACATGCATCAGGATGAATCTAATGGTATGCAATATCATAATACTATGGGGTATCTCCCCCTTGGGACTCTATGTGCTTCTAAACATACTTCGCTGAAATACTAGGGCAGTACACGAGGCACCAACAGATCGAGTCATGATTGACCAATCAAGATTTGAAACTCATGCATGACTCATGCTAAAGTATAATCTCAAAATGGGATCAAAGGATCTATCAATGCATATCATAAAGATAAAGGGCTCATAACATACCTGGGTCTATTTCAGGGGATCTTTCCCAATCAAGGCAAGCCTGAAACGCACGGAGTCTACCTCTTTGAGTCAGCACCCTACATTCTCGCATTCTATGGCCTGACTCACCACACCAAAAGCATACATCACTACCAGCTCTACACATACCTTGGTGGCACCTGCCACACTCTCCACAACGCGAATGGGTACGAATACCATTAGCACTACTATAGGCTTCGGAGCTTAACGCTCCCTCAGATCTGACACCCCTAAATACAGGTGTGGGTACACTAGCTGAAAATGGAGCTGGAACTAAAAATCTCTGACCATACTGAGAACTGCTACCACCTTGAGACCCTGACTGTGAGAAAGCACGACTACCTATCTTGGCTCTCTTACTCACTCTCTCTCCTTCATCTTATCTGTCTTAATCTATTATACATAGATCATCAGTCTAGCAAGGTCCATATCTCTATGAAGCATAGTAGTCCTACACTCTTTCAACACTAACCCGGATACACCAGTCACAAACTTACTCATACAAACTCTAGGGTCAGCAATCAAGTTAGGAGCATACTTAGCTAATTGGTTAAACTTAAGAAAATACTCTTTCACGGTCATGGAACCTTGCCTTAGGTTCATGAACTCTTCTACCTTAGCCTCTCTCATCTCTACCAGGAAAAACCTATCTACAAAGGCACTCTGAAACTCTAGCCAAGTCACAGGAGCTACATTCTCCACTCTACTCTTTTCCCACATCACTACCCAATCATGAGAAACATCATTCAACCTATAAGATGCTAACTAAACACTCTTCTTCTCAGAAACATGCATAATTTGGGTGATCTTCTTCACCTTCTCTAGATAAAGTTGCGGGTCCTCACCTACTACTGACCCAAAGAATTCAGGCGGGTTCATTTTCATGAAAATTCTGATTCTGGCTGTGGTTGAGTCCCTATCTTGCTGAGGTGGGGTTGCAGCCTGACTATTTCCCTAAACACTATTCACAGCTTGGGCTAGCACCTGAAAAGCGGACCAAAACTCTGTATGGGACACACTCTTATTCTTAAGATCTACTGGCTGTGGGGGTTGATCATCAACCCCACAAACAAAATCTCTGCCAGGAGTCATACTCTGTAATTGGAAGAAAAAAGTGGATTAGACTGAGAACCAACTTGAGCTCATGCTCACTCGCACAAAATGATCACTGAAAGAAGGGAAACTGCTCCTAAGAACATCTTGTAGCCTCTTGTACATAAATGTGGTGCACTAAACGCCCATGCACAAGACTCTACTAGATGCGGCTTTTCAGACTCCCTAGGACACTCTTGAACCTTAGGCTCTGATACCAAGTTTGTAACGCCCCGAGATCCCATCTCAAGACGTCACACGGTGCTTATGACCCTAAAAGACCACAAGCTAACCCTTTACTGATATCTATACTTGTACACTGGATAATATCTAAAATAAATACGGAAACTAGACATAAGGCTCAACACATCTATGAATACTCATAATACAGAAAACTGAATACTAATACATCCGTCTAAAAAGCCTCTAAACTATCTAAATTGCGAAGTTGATGGGACAGGTCCCCACCTAACACCATCAACTGAAAATAAACAAACACTGAAGCAATAATAGTAAACTGAAATTCGTCCTTGAAAGAAGAGGACTCACTGCTACTACTACTGACTGGGACTGAACTGCTGAGGATACTCTGCATCCTGTGCCTCTGAACCTATGGTGTCAAATAAAACACCATAGCGCAAATGCGTCAATACAGGAATGTATCGAGTATGTAGATGAGGTAGGCTAATGCAAGGGCTCATGCATGCACAATATCTAAACTGAATAATTATGAAGATGCCACATGAGAACACATAAATGAATGCACAGGCCATGAACACAATCACCGCAACTCTAGATACTAAAACTTGGATACCACTTTACTACAGACTGAACTCATTACTGACACTGATATACTGAATCACTGACTCATATAATAGTGATAACTAAAAATCTAGATATACTTACAGCAAGGATTGAATTCTGAGCTTACTATTTTTGACTGACAGAATTAGAGATCAAATTTTCTGACAGATTATTCTGAAAGCAATTATCAATGATAATAAGCATGATCATGTCCGAATCTGACAAGAATAATACTCAACAAAATCTGAGATGGAGATCAAGCCTATCTAACGGGAGATCTATAGATATGATAATAAGAATACTCAACATGGTTTGTGATTGAGATCAAGCCTCTCTGACAGGAGATCTCTAGATATGATAATAAGAATCTGTATATGAGACCAAGCCTATCTGATAGGATGGTCTATGAATCAATGAAACTATCTGAGTTCTTCACTAAGATAGACGACTGTACCATACAACCTTAATTTCTAAAAATTACTACTGAAACTACAACTGTGGGAAGTAGTTACTTAACCGACATGCCCCAACCTACCACAGGTGAGGTCCAACCTATAACCCCTGCTGGAAGGGTGTCAGTACCGTGCCACGGGTAAAGACCTCTCTAGTCAAGCCTCTCTGACGGGATGACCCTCGCAGGAAGTTGGCCTGAGGCAATATAATAGTCAAACCTCTCTGACGGTGACAGCCTTTACTGACAAGGAATCCTGCATCCTGCACTGGCTACACAGTTCTGGAGTTCAGGGATTACTCCTAACGACTCGGCCTCTCTGACGGGGAGTCGCCATCTCTTCTCTCGCTCGGTGCTAGTTTCTACTCCCAATTAAATAATCTGAACTAAAATCTTAACTAAATACAACTGAACTAAATCTGATACTGATCATGTTTCTCAAAAGATCTGACTAAGTTACACTGAGATTACTTAGTTTCGTATCTGACGAAAAAGGTGTTAAATCATAGTATCTGACTGACGATACAGAGCTTGAATAGATTACTTGAATCGCTTCTGAGATTAGAATTGAATAACTTAAATACTATTAGATCTAAGTTGATTATAAGACTGAGGCTAGATTACTAGCAATACAGAGATTACAAAGATAATTGAGATTATTACGCTTTCTTAAGTTCTGCACTTGTCTGAGGATACAGAGTTCTATAGTTCACTGAGTTCTGAGAATCATGGCTCGACTGGAATTGTTGAGAAACTAACACGGGCTCTAGACAACAGATCTATAGTCATGTATAAATACCCCCAGGACCCGATAACATAAAAGTAAAGCATAATCACTCTTGACTAGTCATCACCACAATCATTCATTCATCATCACAAGCATTCGTTTATCATCATAATCATTAAAGGATCTCACAGTCATTAATACATCACCTCAAGAATTTAAGGATCATAAACATCTATTCATCATCACAATTTCCAAGGGGTTACTTTAAGAATCTCTAAATCACAATCGTCTAATAACGTAGGGAAAACATGCTACTAGATTGTACTATATTAAACAAGGTTTTACCTCAACTATTTCTTACCTAAATCAGTCTGGAAATGTGTTTGGATACCACATGGCTTGGGGAAACTTCATACTATCATGTCATAACTTACTTGCTAACCACTTGGCATGTATTAAAAACTTAGCATATATCAAGAGCACATAATTGGGGGATTTACTTTTATCACATCTCTACTTATTCACTAAGGTCCTTTAACAAACGCTAGGCATGCACGGGTTCACACTTATTTGGGGATTTCCTACTACCATGGAATAATTCATTCACTTGAGAATTTTATCAAACACTAGGCATGCATAAACTAACTCACAATTTGGAGTTTCATCTTCAACATGCTACAATGTCCTTTATGCTTCACCTTAGCTCTTTATCAAACCTAGGTGGAACATGCTTCGCTTATTCAACCATTTCTACACCCATTTGATATGAACACATCACATAGAAAGCAACATAAGGAAGATTCAGCACAAATATCACATGGATTCCACTTACTAGGGTCAAGGCTCATGAATCTTGTAAACAAACATGAATCAAAACTCAACAACATATGTAACATCAATTTCAACTCATACAAATCCTTAACAACTAATAAACATAAAAATCTTTGAGTTTTGAAAAGGGTTCTTGAGCTTCTTGGATGAAAGAGACCCAAGAATCAACATCTACATACCTTAATCTTTGAAAATGGATGAATTCTAATGCTTGAGACTCCATCCGCACTTGTAATAAATTATTATCAAAGCCCACACTATGAGGAACTTGATTCTTGAAGAAATCTTGAAGAATTATGGATGAATTTTTGGAAGATTAGGGTTCTTGAATTGAAACCCTAGATATTTTCTCTTAAAAGAATTGGAAGAGTAGATGAATGAATTAGGGTTTGGATGGGGTTCCTCATATTTATAGAGACCTCCAAAAGATGAGAAAAGACCAAAATACCCTTGCAAAACGTCCTTAAATTGCTGGAAAAAAATAGCTGACGACATCCTTGACAAGCCATCAAGTTGGTGATAAGTCATCACGAAATGTCATCACAAAAGGGTGAAATTTTGAGTTTCTAGTAAAGTTGACGACATTGGTGATAGGCCATCACGGGCGTGACGGCTTGTCACAAAATGTCATACCAGAGGTAAAAATCTGCCCAGGGAGTAGACATTAGTGATAGGTCGTCATGCTCGTGACAGCTTATCAAGAATGTTGTCCTTAGTTTCTCAGCCTGACATGCTAGAGTAAAATGGGCATAACTCTTTTCTCCGATATCGGTTTTTGACGAAATTGGAATCGTTGGAAAGATAATTCAAATAGATTTCATTTGATCTATAGCCTCTAATTCTATATATAAAAAGAGTTATGATTGATTGAAGTTGATTAAAGTTTTAACGCCCACTAAAACTTGAACGATAGGAAAGCTTTCAACTCGTCCTTGAGTTAGGGGACCTCTATGATCTTAATTCATGCTCAAATAGATTTCCACACGATTCAAAGTACTTCATAATTGGGAAGATATTTCTGAAACATTTAGACTCGAATTTTTTGCTTTACCAAATACGCTCTAAGGCTCAGACTGGAAGAGGATTTTGCTGGGCATTATAGTGGATCCTAACCACAAGCCATCACGTATATATAAATATCAAGTGGAATCCAACCACAAGCCGTTGTGACCAGTAATATTCAATATTTGGACTCTAAATCTTTCATCGATGCATTAACACCCAATCAAATCAACATATAAGGACTCTAACCTATTTAGTCAATTCAAGCCACCAAGGCTACAATTCAATGTAATATATGACCATATGGTCTTTATCAAACCATTTAACAACCAATCCTTCAAATAGGCCAATGCTTTAGTTCATACCACAATGAAAACCAATTTATGGTGATCAAGACCTTTACAAACCATTCATTCTTTATTAGCATTCTTATACCAAACTTTAGTTCAATGCATAATTCAATTTCATGCTTAGGGACTCTAACCTATTTAGTTATCATACAACCAAAGTCACCAAATTAACTCATTAAATGGACATCAAGGCCTTTACATAGCCATTTACCAAGCATTCATATTCATTAAGTTAATGCCATAGTACAAAACACCATTAACATGTGACTAGTTAATTTTCTTAGACATTTTCATAAACAACTTGGAGACATACCTTTAACAAGACAAAAACCAAAGTATAAATCATCAAAATTAGAGTTACTCATGACCCATTTATTAAACCACAATAAGCAAGCACCCACATATGCAAACCATCACCTAAAACATATATATATATATATATATATATAAAAGTTAAGAAAGAGTAAACAATAGCCACCACTGTGCCTCAAAACCCTCAACATTTGATTTCTAAACCACCATTTACATGACAAAATCATTTTTTAAAACACATGATATTTTCAACTAACAATGAGGGAAGAGTTACATGCCTTGTACAAGGTGATTCACGAAAGAAACTTGACCCCTTTAGCATTTTAAATAAACACCTCTTGAAACCCTAGCCTCCAATCTTCAAGAGAGATTTTGAGAGAGTGTTTGGATTGTTTGATCCACCAAAATTTATTTATGAGAGGTTAAAATGGCTTATATAGCATCGGGACTTTAGGTTTTTGGGGTGGGAAATGTCAAAAAGGTCCTCAGCAGAAAAGTTTAAAACTTATTTCCAGGAGGGTACAACTTACTCAACTAAACTGTATCCTAGAGTATGAGTGGTACCATAAATCTTACCCTAGGCCTCACCATGGAACTCTAAATAGTCCAAGATACAACTACACATTCATATCTTGTACCCTAAGGTACAAGTGGTACCATATAAATCTTACCCAATACAGTGTCCAATAGATCAAGCTTAACATATCATACAACTAGGTAACACGTGACACATACCCTAACATACGCCAAAACCAAAGTATAAACAATAAAAATTAGAGTTAATCATGACCCATTTGTTAAACCACAATAAACAAGCACCCACATATGCAAACCATCACCTAAAACAGATATATATACAAAAGTTAAGAAAGAGTAAACAATACCACCACTGTGCATCAAAACCCTCAACATTTGATTTCTAAACCACCATTTACATGACAAAATTATTTTTTAAAACACATGATATTTTCAACTAACAATGAGGGAAGAGTTACATGCATTGTACAAGGTGATTCACGAAAGAAACTTGACCCCTTTAGCATTTTAAATAAACACCTCTTGAAACCCTAGCCTCCAATCTTCAAGAGAGATTTTGAGAGAGTGTTTGGATTGTTTGATCCACCAAAAATTATTTATGAGAGGTTAAAATGGCTTATATAGCATCGGGACTTTAGGCTTTTGGGGTGGGAAATGTCAAAAAGGTCCTCAGCAGAAAAGTTTAAAACTTATTTCCAGGAGGGTACAACTTACTCAACTAAACTGTATCCTAGGGTATGAGTGGTACCATAAATCTTACCCTAGGCCTCACCATGGAACTCTAAATAGTCCAAGATACAACTACACATGCATATCTTGAACCCTAAGGTACAAGTGGCACCATACAAATTTATTAACTCCTCAATCCTCTTGATACTGTTTAATGATATGTTACATGCGTTTTACTCTATGTTTTTCTAAATTAACAAAAAAAATTCTTTAGAAAAAAAGGAGCATAATAACCTTAAACTAAACCTTGCACGTCCTCTTTTCAGGAAATCAAAATTTCCAAAAAAAATATATTTTACTTGCAAACTTCTGTTCAATGTGCTATTAGATTAAATTAAGGTAAACTAAATCAGCAAGAAGAAAAATGTAGTCCTCTTCTTGAGTTTCTGTGGAAAAACGCGGGGAAGTACAAGATTTCCACTATTGACCATAACATGTTTTTTTTCTAAATATGGAAATTTCAATAACATAGCGTATGCTGATTGCTCACGATAAACTTGTCATTTGACCATGTCAAATTGAAACTTTTGTGTCTCTTTTAGGCACGTCATTTAAAGACAAATAATGAATGAATTAGTAACCTAGGTCTCCAAGAATCCTACCTAAAGCCACTATACCAAATAATTTTTTTGAATAACAATTTTTTAACTTATGCACCTTCACTGAACGAAATTTATTTTAATTTATTATACAGTAATGATAAAAAACCTCACACCTGGCTTATCACTCCATCAAGCAAGTAATATAAGTTTAGAGATTACATGCATGATTCAAGGGAAAACATTTGACCACATATTAAAAGTTAAACCTTGATGGACCAGACAGATCAATGACAAGGACCAATGCATAACTTATGAAGGCTTAAGGCATCAACAAGCCCCTAAATTTATTCGCATAATTCAATTGGACCTCTTAAATTGACCTTGTACCTATTGAGCACCTCTACTCCTGTGAATTTGAATCACTTGAGCATTTTTTGCGAACATGGCATAGTGATTATAACTCAATTAAAAGTAGCGCGTGATGAAGTTTTTGATTGATTTTTTTTTGTCTTCTTCATTTATTGTTCTTCTAAACCTGCCACCATCGTTGTCACCTTTTTCATCTTAAAAAATGGAGACTACAATTAAAGTATTCAAATCTTATACTTTCTCTCTATCTCGCTTGCTCCTCCACTCCCACCTCTTCTCTTTCTCAACAAATAAATTTAAAATTAAAAAATAAACAAATCTGAAACAAATTACAACAAAAAAAATAGTCTTAATTTCAAGTGTGGAGGAGGAAAAAAGCATAAAGAGGAAAAAATGATTAACTCAGATACTGTTATAAATGTATTTACATTATAATAAATGTTATCAAGATCAACTTGATATCTATTAGGATTTGAAGCATGTGTGTTTTACTCAGATTAGAAGTAAATTTTCCCTATAAATAGGACTCCTTCATTGTAAATCAATTCCTTAAGAATTCCTCAAGAGAAATAACAATTACTCTATCTATTCTCTCTATTCTTATTCTTTATTCTTAGTTATTTCATAACACGTTATCAGCACGAGACTCTACGGTAAATATAATATCTTAAAATAATCTGCGTTTGAGCTTCTGTTAAACAATTACATGCATAATCAGTTTTATTCAAAGAAATTAGTTAGTATCGTGTTTGCTGTTTACATTTGATTGGTTACTGGAAAATAAAAGGGTTATTTGATTTGGTCACTGGAAAAAAGAAGAAGGGGTTATTTGATTGCCTTTAGTTTTCTTTTCTAACGTGCTCATTATTTTTGTTACTGTATGGTGAATTGTGTCCAAAGCAATTCATATTTTTCTGAGTCTCTATTGGTATGTCTTATTTTCTCGCTTCAATTCAACTTTATCGTGCCCTTGCATGAAGACGTTATAGGAGGTTACTTTGTGGAATTTTTTTTTTCTTTATTAACTGAGACATACTAAATTATTGTGTTTGTTATATGTGACAATTTTATAATAAATTGCTACTATGTGAAAATGAGACTCTGTCAAACAAATGAGATTATAAATCTAAAGTAATTTCAAGGTTAGTAATTTCTTATATTATTTATTTTTTGCTACAAATAGTATAATTATTGTTGGATTTGTTGGATCTGAGTGAAAGTTGTGGTTTGGAACCATTTATACTTTAAATTTGTTATCAAAAAATAATATTGTTTAAGATGTTGGGTTCAAGTTCCATCAATTTATGCCTAAGACGTCTTTATATGGATAAGATATTGAGTTTGAATCTCAATACACCATATTGATGATATTATGATGGCTAAGGCAAAATAATGGGTGGTATCCCATTGATATGCTCTATTCCATGAAGTGAATATGGTAGAAATATACGATATATGAAAGTTGACAACTTGCTCCATTCTTGAAGTGAATGCGGTAGCGGTGCATAGTATGTCTGAAAGAAGACAAGTGATGATATTTTCACATACTTATTGTGATTATAAGTAAACATATGTTGGAGAAAAGTTCTCCACATTATATGTATGCATTAGTTTGTTCCTGAAGTAGCAATATTTTAAATGAGGCCATAAGTTATCATAATTTGATAGGCTTACGGCACGATTATATTTCATTCTTGGGGAATGAGAAGCTTATTATAATGTAAACATACACTTGATTATGATGGTATCACAACTCATCTCCAAATGAGGCAGAATAATCGAGAAGAGTTATTTTGAAATCTACTTCTAAAGTAGTAAATCTGAAATTTATTCATGTAATAGTAAATCTGAAATTTATGAACGTAAAAAGCACATGTCATGGTAAACTTGGAGTTTACTAGAATAAAAGTTCATAAATTGACATGAACGATTTCGACATCTCAAAGATGTGTATACTGACTATTGAACATATATTGAAGAATTAAAAAATTCTTCCTTATTTTAAATGTTGTTTGTTCTCATGATAAGTTGGTTGGACCAACTAATTTTGGGATTGGATCCCTTAAATCTGAAAAATATAAAAGGTGAATATGGTCTCGTTCACCTATTATGTGATATGTTGAAAAGATGCATCATCATCACATGTACATTTATTTTCAACCTGTAGTTTGACATTCATAAAGTTGCTTGCTCAATAAAATTGAGTTAAGAGCATAACTTTCAGATTGTGTAATCAAGACGATTCATCTTGATGATGATGGTTTAGCATTGAATGCCTTTGATAAATAGATAAATCATTGTTAATGAGAACAAAGCTTCACGTGTTGGTCTGAAATATGATATATCGCATACAATAGCACTTGTATGCATTAGACCAATAAATTATGATTATTTGTTCCTTCTCAATTAGTTCAAGGTCAGAAACCAACTATTCCATCTAATAGTTTTGATGTGTGGTATACGATTAATGAACATACCATGATGCACAAAGATGAATTCCTTAAAAAAAATGGAGGATGAATGTTAGTTTTCCTAACATAAGGGGGAGATTAGAAGTAGCTATGAAATATGTTAGGAATTATCATCAGATCCTCATTCAAAAGATAATTCAAGTCAAATGCCGGAAGCATCTATTGACTTAAATTTAGTATCATATTTAAGCTACAAGTGCTCCTATTTTGCGTTCTTAAAGGACAAATTCTACGCATGCATGAAGCGTGGTAGACTATTCGCTTCCAAATAAAATAATTCTTGAAAAGGATAAAGAGCAAATAATCATAATAAGAAGAAAATATGCTCTTGAAGAGCCTACGACATAACACTTCATAAAACCTTATAAGAGGTTCAGGCACCTGAAAATAATAAAGTGATGAGATCTCAAAATGTTATGTCTCATTGTGAACTGATATGAAATAATATATCATCAACATCTTTGATATAATATTGGCGCAATATTGTGAAAGATTATGAGGATCCGAATTCTACGTTTATTTAAGCATACTAACATAGAAATATTTATCAAGTGACATGAAAGAATGCATCTTGGTAAGCATAAAACTTATTTGATTTTTAGTCCACACACTTGAAGATATCACACATGAAGTGGTGAATATTGTCACTTGACAAAATTCATATGAAAACTTTTGTAACAATTCAAAATGTTTGAAGCATATAAAAGTTTCTGAGGAAACTTATTTATAATCCTTATATTACATAAGTTTATAACATGAAAATCATTGAAACTCTTGGAGAGTTTTCAAAAGCAATAGATTATTTGCTGAAATGAGAAATATATCAATTTGGATTGGTTATGAAGTACCATATCTTAGTGCAATTGGTGCACTCATGTATCTTGCAATTGCTACAAGGCTTGATATATCTTTTTCAGTTAATTTGTTAGCAAGATTGCAGTCCCAATCTTATTGGTCATGCTAATATTGGGTACTTGTCTGACCCATATAAATCTCGATCTCAAATATACAATATGTTCACATGTAGGGATACTGCCATATCTTGGAGATATACAAAATAGTTTATCTAGCCACTTCAATAAACCATGTTGAGATAATAGCTATTCATGAAGCTAGCCGAGAATGTGTACGGTTGAGGTCCATGATACATCTCATTCGAGAAAAATGTGACTTGAAATATGACAAAGTATCCACGATTTTATATGAAAATAATGCAGCATGCATAACACAACTTAAAGAAGGATTCATAAAAGGAGATAGAACAAAGCACACTTCATTAAAGTCTTTCTATACACGTGATATACAAATGAATGGTGATATTAACGTGCAAGAGATTCATTCGAATGACAATATCACTGATTTATTCACTAAGTTTCTTTCAACTACAACTTTCAAGAAGATGGTGCACAAGATCGGAATGCAAAGATTCAAGGATGTTCTCATTAAGTGGAGTTAATACGCATTGTACTCTTTTTTTCTTATGGGGTTTTGTCCCACAGGATTTTTCTTGTAAGGTCTTTAATGAGGCAACCTATATGCATATGATTAGAGATGAGTACTCATTTTTCTTCACTAGGTTTATTTTTCTACTGGATTTTTTCTAGTAAGGTTTTAACGAAGCACATTATCTATCAATTAGACATTCAAAAGGGAGTGTTATAAATGTATTTACATTATAGTGAATGTCTATCAATATCTATCAAGATCTATTTGATATTTATTAGGATTTGAAGCATCTGTCTTTTACTCAGACTAGAATAAATTTTCCCTATAAATAGAAGGGTTCCTTCATTGTAAATCAATCCCTCAAGAATTGCTCAAGATAAAATAACAATTACTCTCTCTATTCTCTTTATTTTTATTTTTTATTCTTAGTTATTTTATAACAGATACTTTACTTTATGCTAATTCAGTTTTTTTTCTTGATTACTAAATGAGAATTCAATTTTTTGGATACTAATGATTCATCCATTTTTATGTTTAATATTGATTTGTTCAATTATAGTCGATCGTTGATCATCATTTTGAAATTTTACACCATTTATGTGGGCCGGTGATTTTTAGAGAAAGAGAAGGGGGATTGGATAGGTTGGGAGGCGTATAAATGAAACTTCTTCTTCTTCTTTTTCTTTGTGGGGGGGGTAGGGGGTAGGGGCGGATTGGATTTATTTTATATTAAAATTTATTTTTATAATTATTTTAAGTGTCACGTGTTTTAATTTGATTTGTTGATTTGCAACATCATCATTCGTAGATTACACACACTTTTTTTTTATTAATTGTGAGAAAAATACCTAATAGGTATTGATTTATTAATATTGTAGTTTCTATTAGAATAAGGGGTTAGTTGAGGGTTCTAAATGAAATTTCAAAACAAGTTCAAGAATTTATTGATGACTTAAATTGATTATTAATTACTCATACCAACTATTTCACTAATTAAAATAATGAAACTGTGTTCACTGTTGGAATATTAACCATGCATTTTCAGCGAAAATGACTATTCAGAGGCCAAAAAAGAGCAGCCAGCCAAAGTCAAAAGAAAACATATACAACCACACGTGTGACCCATCAACAAGACAAGTTAAATTAAAGGGCAACAAATTTCAAAGGAATGACGCATTGTCATATTTCTAAACTTCATACGAATTTTTATTTTGATATTTAAAATAAATTTTATTTCTTTTAAATACTTATATCAACTTCTAATTATATCATTTTAAAACCTTTTGAGCAGTTGGCATATCGCGTGAAACACACCCTTCAAAAGCACATTGAAGACCTTTTTTTATTGATGTGACGTTCTGATTGTCCCACCAACAATAATATTGACTCATACTCACCTATATGTAACTTCTTCCTCATTCCTAATTCTCTAATTTAGCCCTAATTTTTCAAATTACCAATTTTTTTTCTTCTCTTCTTCATTGATTTTTTTCCAATAATTTCTCGAAGAAAACATTCGTACATTCTAATTAATGTAGAAAGAAAAAATAAAAACTCTAGCAAATTGATTAAAAGAAATACGAAGGAAAAAACACTATATCTTATGTAGTTAACTAATATACATATATTTTCACTTTGATTTATTACACTTTGATATTCATTTTTCCCGTTAAAAATAAAGAAGAAGGTGATGGCAGAGTTTTGAAAATAATATAATAAAGAAAAACATGTAAATATGAAAAAATAATTAAAGAATAGATTTGATGGTAGAATCGTAAAACAATATAATAAAGAAAATCATGCAAAGATGAAAAATTAATTAAAGAATAGAGTTGAAGTGACATTTGACCTCCATTGAAGGAGTTCTTGAGGAAATAATGGAAGCTTACTGCATTTTCAATGGAAAATGGATCGAAGATGATCCATGGAAGGGGGTGGGGTGGAGTTGTTTTTGTAAAAAATAAAATGAACAGACAAAGTATGTTAGAGAAGAGTTTCTTTAAAATTTAAAATGGCATATGCAATTATTTTATTTATTGTCTGTCGTGTCATAGGAGAGTGAATTACACTCTTCCTATTTGTGTTGCTCATTATCAAAAAGGTGTCAAAATAACAAAGATAAAGGCTAATTTAGGTGTTTAAAGTGAACAATGTTCATGTTAGTTGCAAAAGTGAAATTCTATGTCATGTTTAGGGGGTTATTAATGTGTTTGAGAAAATTCAAAATGCTAAGTAATTATTTTTTCATCTGTCAAAGCTACCCGATACATGTGTTAGTGGAGAAACTAACAAATGAAGGATCGAAAATTTTGTTCAAAGGTTCAAGTTACAAAGAATCATGATAATACTATAAATATCATTTATTTTTGAGAGAATACTCACAAAAATACCTGAAATTTGACCAGATTACCAGTTGAGCTTACTGAATTTTGCGGGGGTCCTATTACCCCCAAACTTTTTTTCGTATTTTAATGGCATATATGTGTCATTTGGCCCATTGCGTGTTATTCACGCACATTGAGCGCGTGAAAGTGTTAAAAACGTTATAAACTCTTTTTTCTTTGCCAAACAGCCCCTTAATTTTATAATAATTTAAAGTTTTATATTTTTTCATTCTTTTTCTTCCCTCTTCTCTCTTCTCTCTTCTCTCTTCTCTCTTTTTTCTTCTTTCTTCTTTCTTCTTTCTTTCTTTCTTCAACAATGGTTGCTCCATTGTTGAATTGAAATTAAATTCTTGAAGATTTCATTTCAGTTTTTATTCTGAAAGATTAATGAAACTCGTTAATTGAAACTCAATGGAAGATTCGGAAGATTCAAACTCGAAAACTCGCTAATTGAATCTTCCGAGTTCCATTAATGGAAATTGAATCTTCCGAGTTTCATTAACGGAAGATTGAATAGCTTCATACATAGACAGTCTGTATTTTTGTCTTCATACATGAAATTAAATTTTTCGACTCTTCCGAATTCCATTAATGAAAATTGAATCTTTCTTAGAGTTTTCAATTAGCGAGTTTCATTGAATCTTCCATTAATGGAACTCGCTAATTGAATATTCCAAGTTTCAATGGAAAATCTTTGGAATATTTGAAATTGAATTTGGAATAAGAATGGATTTGGAATGTGAAATTGACTCAATGAAATCATTTGGAATATTTAATATGGTTGTAATGGTGAAAAAATATTGAAAGTGATACAATGGAGAAGAAACAGCGCGTGTACCACTCTTTTCACCATAAAAACTGTTTTTTTTTTTGGGGGGGGGGGGGGGATTAATTCCACTTTAAAAAAATTCAAGGGGAATTAATTCCAATTAAAAAAATATAGGGGGGTAATAGGACCCCTGCAAAGTTCAATATGCTCCACTGAAAATTTGGTTAAAGTTTAGGTATTTTCGTGGGTATTATCCCTTTATTTTCTATTCCCAAAATACCTGTAGAAAAATTATTTTGAAGTAATATTTTGATTCTAAAATAAAAGAACACGTGTATAATATAAAATAAAAATTTGTATTTTCCTAGTACCTTTGAAAATATTGTTGTGAGGTGGTGTTCAATTTTTTATTTTGTAAAGTAATTAGACAAAATAAAATAAGTTCCTAAATATATCAAATTTAACTACAAATTATGGGTGAAATTTTTCACATATCTTTAATATAAAAGGTTAGGTACTAATCTTATAAATAACAATAAAATATATCAATATTGGAAACCCATAAATAAAACAAGAAAACAATTTAGTAAAATAATAAATAAATAAATAAATAAATAAATAAACAAATAAAGACACACTAACCTAATTGGGTGTACCAAGGGAAGGAAAACATACACAGCGTTGTATATTACAAAAAATAATTGGATTTATATAATATGATAAAATAAGTTCATGTTAGTTACTTTATAGTAGAATTATTCAAAAAATAGCATTTTAAGAAGTTTATTAGCAAAGTGAAAAAGGAGAAAAATTCCTAACAACTATGCCATCCTAAAGGTGAAATCGATGAGGCAAGAAAGCCGTGATAGGGGAGTAGCCAGAGTAGAGGCGATGTTTAAGGAAAAAGTATCCAGATTACCATGTTAATAGTGACCGAAGAACATGTTATTTAAGAATAATTTAGTATATAGTAAACTAAAATGATCATATTTTGTTATGTGTATGATTGAAGGAAATATTTTGAAAAAAGCATCATATGAAAAATAAATACTTTTTTATCTGATGAAATGTTAGATAAATTCAAAATACTTGTTTTGTATATACTTAAGGATATAGAAATTTTAGATATAAGAAAAATCATATTGGAAAAAATATTTGATAAATATTTTATGACTAGAATAAATTACATACCACACCTACCTACCTACTCTTACAAATACTTACATACCAAACCTACACATCAACCATGATAAATTATGTATATTTAGAATATTGGAAAATGGATATGAAAAATATACAATTAGTAGAAAAACTAATGGAAACCAATCTAGAAAAATATATGATAACTAAGGATATAAAATATATAGAATTCCTTAATGAAAATATAAAAGAATTATTAAGATTAAAACAAACGACGAATAAATACTATGATAAAGTATTTAATTACTAGAATCCAATTTCAAGTTATCCAAGTTATTCGTAGAAACCTAAGCATAATATAAATAATATGACAAGTTATATATCTGATGAAACTAAGATACTTATTTTATATATCATAAAAGACTTAGAATTAGAAGACATAAAGAAAATAATATGGAAAAAAATATTTGATTTTGAAGATGAGTTACTAAGTACTAATTGGATAGAAGATGAATTAGAAAATATAGATTTCTATGGTAAAAATAATTCAGATAGTTATTATTCAGATGGACATTATACAGATTAAAAATGCTAGAATATATTCAAAGAGTTAGAGAAAAACAAAGTTAGCTATACGAAGAAATTAATTATAGAAACCAGCTTAGAAAAGGAAGAAAACAATTGAAAGAAAAATTAATTTGGATAAATAAAACCATAAAACAACTAGAATTAAAAGACAGTTTAGAATATGATTTAGACATAGAATTATTCATAGATGAAAAAGACAGGATAATTAACGAAATACATAACCTAGAATTTAATATCAGATATAGTACAATTAGAATAAATTATTACAAAGAAATTTACAGTATCATAACTACTTTAGGATAAAATGATAGACTATGAGTTTAAAATATTGAAGACAAGATATGGAAGAAATAAAAGCAACAGAGATACTTATGAAAGAGAATTTAATTGAATATTTTATAACAAAAGATATAGAATATTTAGAATACCTTCAAAATAATATACGAGAATTACAAAGACTAAGAGAAAAAAACTAAAGAATATTACAATAAAGCATTTAATCAAATACCATCCAATCACCCCCCAAGATATGAACATAAATAAAAATAAAAATGTTTAGAAAAGTTAAGAAATATCCACACACAAATAAAAATAGTTCCATTAGAGCTATTTTTATTTGTGCGCGGATATTTCTTAACTTCTCTAAACATTTTAATTTTATTAATGTTCATATCTTGGGGAATGATTAGATGGTATTTGATTAAATGGTTTACTGTAATATTCTTTAGTTTTTTCTCTTAGTCTTTCTAATTCTTGTATATTATTTTAAAGGTATTCTAAATATTATATCTTTTGTTCTAAAATATTCAATTAAATTCTCTTTCATAAGTATCTCTGTTGCTCTTATTTCTTCCATATCTTGTCTCCAATATTTTAAATACTCATAGTCTATCATTTTATCCTAAAGTAGTTGTAATACTGCAAATTTCTTTGTAATAATTTATTCTAATTATGCTATATCTGATATTAAATTCTAGGTTATCTATTTCGTTAATTATCCTGTCTTTTTTGTTTATGAATAATTCTATGTCTAAATCATATTCTAAATTGTCTTTTATTTTTAGTTTTTTTATGGTTTTATCAATCCAAATTAATCTTTCTTTTAATTATTTTGTTCCTCTTCTAAGCTAGTTTCTATAATTAATTTCTTTGTATAGCCAACTTTGTTTTTCTCTAACTCTTTGAATATATTCTAGCATTCTTAATCTGTATAATATCCATCTGAATAATAACTATCTGAATTATTTCTACCATAGAAATCTATATTTTCTAATCATCTTCTATCCAATTAGTACTTAGTAACTCATCTTCAAAATCAAATATTTTTTTCCATATTATTTTCTTTTGTCTTCTAATTCTAAGTCTTTTATGATATATAAAACAAGTATTTTAGTTTCATCAGATATATAACTTGTCATATTATTTATATTATGCTTAGGTTTCTTCGAATAACTTGGATAACTTGGAATTGGATTCTAGTAATTAAATGCTTTATCATAGTATTTATTAGTCGTTTGTTTTAATCTTAATAATTCTTGTATATTTTCATTAAGGAATTCTATATATTTTATATCCTTAGTTCTCATATATTTTTCTAGATTGGTTTCCATTAGTTTTTCTACTAATTGTATATTTTTCATATCCATTTTCCAATATTCTAAATATACATAATTTATCATGATTGATGTGTAGGTTTGGTATATAAGTATTTGTAAGATTAGGTAGGTAGGTGTGGTATGTAATTTATTCTAGTCATAAAATATTTATCAAATATTTTTTCCAATATGATTTTTCTTATATCTACAATTTCTATATCCTTAAGTATATACAAAACAAGCATTTTAAATTTATCTATCATTTCGTCATATAAATAAGTATTCATTTTTCATATCATGCTTTTTTCAAAATATTTCCTTCAATCATACACATAACAAAATATGATCACTTTAGTTTACTATATACTAGATTATTCTTAAATAACATGTTCTTCGGTCACTATTAGCATGGTAATCTGGATACTTTTCCCTTAAATAGCGCCTCTACTCGGACTACTCCCCTATCACGGCTTTCTTGCCTCACCAGTTTCACCTTTAGGATGACATAGTTCTTAGGGATTTTTCTCCTTTCCACTTTGTTAATAAACTTCTTAACATGCTATTTTTCAAATAATTCTACTATAAAGTAATTAACATGAACTTATTTTATCATATCATGATTGTCAAGAATTTATGAATTTAGCTATTCATGATTACCAATATAAATACTTGTTCTGGTAAATCTGATAATTCTAGATTTTTCATAGTTATTTGATAATTCATAGCTTTTCTTTGGAAATATACCTATTTTTATTAAATAATTCAAAAGTTTTATGTACAAGAGAGGGTTTTGCTTCAACTCATGAAGACTTGCCCTTTATCTGAGCGGATGCTCGTCTATTTATAATCTAAGAATGAAAACGCATATACTATTTTACTTTACAACTGTCATCTATTCTACAAAAGTATAAAAAAATATCTCTGTAAAGTCCTAAAGCTACTTTTACGAAATTCTAAACTAATAATGGCACTACTTGCCAAAAAAGACTAATAAATGATAAGAAAAGTTAAAAAGGCTAAAACTACTACATAATAATTTACGTAAAAGCTATCTTATTTTCCATATGTCGTTTTTAATTGCTTTTTGATGACTCTTTCTTTCTCCATCCGTAGTTGGTTTTCTTCCGTTGTTGTCTCTATCTTCTTCTTGTCGTATCTGCTGCTTTTTTTATCTTCTTGTTATTGTAACATTACCTCTGGAATAAAGTTGTGTCTGCCACTACATCTGCTGCATATGTGGTCATCGTATCTTTGGCCAACTTGTTTACAGAATTGATCCATATCTTCTTCTGAAATAACTCCTTTCGTAATAGATTTTGTGATTGGTAACTCTTCTGATTTTAGGATCGGCATGACCTATTTTTTTTATCTCTTCTCTGTCATTTTCTCTAATAATTTTACAAGTAGAGTAAACCAATAATTGATTTCTGTTATAATAAATCCAAACTAAGTTTTGATTTATATAATTATTTGTTAACTCAGTCAATATACTGCTAAGTCCAATAACTCTCTTGTTTCGGTAGAAGTTCGGTATCTAATTTTTGGTTATCTCTTCTTGTTCACATATTTCTTCAGGGATTATATAATCTCATGTCATTCCTATCTTGACAACAGTAATTGTCTGTTTTATTTCATCAAACAATATTTCTGCCGGTGCTGAGTAGAAACGGACATAGAATAACTGTCCCTTCATAATCCTCTTATAATCCATAAATCCTTTGTAAATATCTGGAATTCCTGTTAACTCTTCTCCAATAGTTGTGTAGACTATAGATAATAGTCCATAATAGTAACATGAAGTAATTAAGTTTGCACTGGTGCCAGGCAAAGCAATAAATTTGTTATAGCTCTGACATTTTTGTGTAATATATCCTTGGTGTTGTTTTGCTAAATCTTTCCTCTGGATAGGTTTTGTATTTAACAATTTTTGTAAAGTATAAATATTATCAATATATGTACGAGTGATATAGTTATAAGTTTGCTTTTGTTGATTGAATGATTCGGAATATGTGTGTATCTGGGGAGATATAGATGACTCTGATTTTTGTATATTTGGTGTATATGGTTTTGAGAATATCTGGTTGAGGTTATAATTCTTTTTCTTTGGTGGTTCAGTTTTATTTTGAGTGACTATATTCTTTCCTTTGGATACATCTCCTGCGCCTGCAGCTGTAACTGTAATTTCGTTAGTAATTTGAGTTTTTAGGTGTTTCTCATCGTCACCTTCTAGGTCTAGTTTTTTAATGTGCTCTTCCTGCACAATATCTTTGCTAATAATTTTTTCTTATTTTTTATAGTGCTCAACCTGCACTTTTAAATCTGTAACTTTAGTAGTTAATGTGATAACTCGTTCCTGTAATAACTTCATTTGTTCAAAGACTTGTAATATTAAGTCTGTTTGGGTATCTTTAACATCAGCTTCTTCCATTGGTAAATCAGTTTGAGTAGCTTTGTCTTGATATGTAATCTGCAATAATATTCTTGTCAGTCTTGATTAATTCAATCATAAATGTAAAATTTAATATATTCAATACTAATCTCTGAATTTTCTTTGTCGTAACTGAGTTTTGTATTTTTTTTGTCAACCACCATCGAACCTGGGTATTATCTGTTCTCACAATAAATTTGTTATATACAATATATGGTTCAAATGCTAATAAACATTTATATAATGAATATAATTCTTTTCTATTTATTTCTCATTTTATTTTTGTTTCATTAAATGTACCTAAGTAGTATCTACAATGGTGTTCTAAGTTTTCTTCATATCTATATTTAAGTACTCCTCCATAACTATATTCACTTACGTTTGCTTTTACTAATATATGTAAATTTTTTCTTTTCATCTAGGAATTGTAATTTTGGTAATTCTTTATAAGTATTTTTATTTTCCGAACTTGTTTTTTTATCTTTTTCGCTGTAATTATATTCTACATCCTTTTTTAATTTTTTCTGTAAAGGCTTTAGGTTTTCTGCTGATATTGGTATATATTCTCTTACTTGGTTTACTAATCCCAAAAATGATTGTAATTTCTTTTTTGTATCTAATTCTTATTTTGAATTTATTATTTTTTGTACTATATGTTGTTGAATTTTTACTCCACTTTTATTTATTTGTATTTCTAAAAACTCTATCTGGTTTTACATAATTTCGGCTTTCTTTTTACTTAAACTTATTCCCGATTTTTCTATTATATCTGTAAATTGTTCTAATAATTTTAAATATTCCTCTTTAGTTTTGTGTATAGTAGTATATCATCTATGTATACTATACAATTAGGTAATATAACTATCCATAAAGTGTTGAAATCTACCTGGTGCATTTTTATATCCAAATGGTAATACGTTCTATTCATAAAATCCTTGTGGTACCGTAAATGCGGTTAATTCCTTAGAATCTTCATCTAACTTTAAGTGGTAAAATTTTGATTTACAGTCAAATTTACTAAAGTAATTATATCCTTGTATTTGTCTTATTTTTAATATCTTATTTGGTATTGGATAATTGTATGTCATAGTTTTTGCATTTAAATTTCTATAGTCAACAACCATTCTATTTTTTCCTCTTTTTTGTTCACTATGTTTATTTACTATAAATGTTGGACTATTGTATTTAATATTACTTTTTTATATATATATTTTTTCTAATAATTCATCTATATGCATTTTAAATTCTTTTAAATCGTCAAAATTATATGTTAATGGTTTTTGAGTTATTGTGCTATTTTTATCTATTAATTCAATTTTTATAGTAGTTTTATGTTTTTTCCCATCTTTTTAATGGATTTTCACTATATAATTGTCTTAATCTTTTCTTTATTATTTCTACCTTATCTATTGAAAATATAGTTATTATTTTTTTATTTATCGAAAATACAACTAGTTCTACTGTGTCTTCTGTATTTTTTATATTTTCTAACTTTTGTGTAATATTTTCACTTCCTTTTATCCAATCAGTTTTCTTTCTTATTTTATTAATAACTCTTTTTGCTCTTACTTTTTATTTACATGGTGTTGTAAACCACCAATCGGTTTTAGTTATTATATGTGGGTATAATTTATCTAAAATGGCATTCCTAAAAGCATATCTTTTGATGTTAGTTCATAATTATAGATTTCTTCTATTGTTATTATTTTATCCCATATCTGTATTTTTACATTCTTAACTTTATATGTAATTAAGTTTCCTTCATTATTAAATCCTTTGACTACTATTGGTACTTTTAGCTTATACTATTTATCTTCTGGTAAACAGTTGTATCTACATAAATTTGTTTCTGCTCCTGTATCTATCATACGTGTATAATACCTATTATAATATCCTTCTACTATTATTTTGAATAATTTTTCTTTATTATATGTTAAAGATAATTGTGTATGTTCTATATTGTATGGTTTTATTTGTTCTAACCATTTTATTCCTAATATTATGTCTGTTTTTTGCATTTCTTCCTTTATTTCAAATTCTATTTTTTTTTCTAACTCCTATTATTATTTCTTTTTTTGTCGTATCCTTAATGTTTATTAGACTCCTTGGTAGATCTGGGCATATATTACTATTAGATTTTATTTCTTCACTTTTTACTAGATATTTTGCTATATAATTTTCTTCTTGTCCTGTGTTTAAGAGTATTAAATATTCTTTTTCATTTATTGTTCCTGTTATGTAATATTGATTTAAATTAACTGTTGAAGTTGTTTCATAACTTGTTCTTTTTTATGAGTTTGATGATTCTGATTTTCATGAGCTATTTTTTTTATGTACTTATTCTATCATTTATTATTTCTAAATCTTCTTCTATGTCTATATTTTTGTAACTATAATCATTATTATCAATTGTTTTTACGAATTGTTCAAAAGGACTTTCTATTTGTATTTTATTAATTTTATTTTTTTCTGTTATTTTATGTTTTGTTGTTAATACATATAGATTTTTACATCTTGCTGTAAATATTTTACTTCCTGGGGTTAGTTCTATTCCTGATATTTTTCAATATAATACTAATGATTTATCTATATTTTTATCTGTTATTGCTACTGAATAATTCGCACTTATTATAAATTTAAATTTTTGGTATATTAAATTTCCTTTTATAGCAGTTATTATACTTTTTTCTATAGGTTTTATAATTCTATTATCTGCTAAATATAATTCTATTGATGTATCTATTCCTTCTCTAAAACATGCTTTTATTGGGTCTTTACTTTTTATGTCGTTTATTTCTTTATTAATTATTCTTTTTGTTACTAGTGGTATACTAGCTCTTCCTTTTGCATATCTACCGTCTATTACATGTTCTTTTTGGCTTACTACGTAGTATTCTTCCTTTTTTCTACTAAATATATTTTTCATTGTTGGTATCTTAAATATTTTTTCTACACTTAGGTCTAACTCTTTTCCTTTTATTTCGTCAAATATATTATTATCAAATATTATTTTTTGATCTATTCCTTCTTCATTTAAATATTCTTCCTTTGTTATTATTTTTATATCTTCTTTAGTTATTTGGTTCATTTTTATATCTTCTTCAGTTATTTGATTCATCTAATTCACTATTTATTTCATTATCTGTTTCATTCTCCGAAATTTCATATGTACTATCTTCACTTTCTAATTCATAATCTATATAATCTATTTGCATGTATTTTGTATTTTCTATTTTTATTTCTGATATTTGTTTCTTTTTTGAATTTTTAGGCATTTTACAATCTCTAGCTAAATGTCCTAGTTTTTCACAATTATAACAAGTACATTCTTTTATAGATTTCTTTTTCCTATATGGTCTTTTATGTTTATAATATTTTACATAATATCTTTTTCTTGATTTCTTATACTTATATTTTGATTTCTTATATTTTTTATGTCTTTTTTTTCTTAAAATATCTTTCTTCAATCCAACTTGAGGTGCTATTTTATCTTTGCAACATGCTAAATTTCTTATTAATGTTTTTTCCATTTGTATTTCTTCTCTATATTTTTCACATAGATTTCTATACCATTATTGTAAAAATTTTATTCTTGCTCCTAGGATATCTACTATTTTTGCTTCATCCCAACTCTTTATTATTTTTAAACTAAATGGTTCAGGTAATTTACTAAAATATAATCTTCTTATTTCTTTACTTTCTTTTATATTATATGTTTCTTTATAATAATATTTTTTAAATGCACACGTATACTCATCTATATAGCACATATTAAATATTGTTAGTTTTAACATTAAATTTCTATTTATATCTTTTTCTTTATTTTATTCTGCTTTTTCTGTTGTCATACTACAAAATTCATAAACTAAGCATGATAACAAGTTATAAACATATAACCTAAATTATTATTAGCAATTTAAATCAATTTCAAATAATAATAAATAATAAACTTAAAAGAAAACTGAACATTTAAAAATATTAGTAATATCTCGCTCACTACTAATCTTAGTAGCACTATAATTAATGTGGAGTCTTGACCCACAGCTAATGACTTACTTAAAAGTCTACCAAAGTACAGCATAAAAACGTTGCCCATGACAAGCTCGATTCAACGAGCTCCTTTTTTGTTGACCCTGCAAATACCAGAGCTACGCCTCTTCATTCAGTTAAACGGGCTCATTTTATTCATACATACATATTTTCAAAAAATTAATAAATGTATAAAGAAAAATAAATTCAGCGAAGGGAACTAATGTAGGTCCGCCCCCGACAGCAAGAATTCCGTGAAATGATCGAAGTGTGCATAACATGGACTCCACTTCTTTAAAAAATAAAAAAATAAAAAGGCAAACTTCCATTTCAGCATAGAGATCTCCATATTGAAACCTCATCCGCCACCTCTTGGACACTTAGGACTGGACATTATTTGGCTCAAATCAGAAAAATCAAAGCATCAAATAGGACTGGACATTATTTGGTTCAAATCAGAAAAATCAAAGCATCAAATAGAAATTTAATTTTGGTTTCCGTTTTCGAATTTAAACAGTTCGACTTTTGGTTTTCTTGAAAAAATTTTTTGATTAATCCGAAAAATCAAAATTATATATATATATATATATATTCAGTATAAATATAATATATAATAAGTAATTGAAATCGCCAAACGTCTTATGAGTTACGTCCCTAACCCTAAGTGTTCATTTCAACACTGGTTGTTGAGATGTTTCAGGCTTTCAGCGGCACTTCGAGGAGACGAGACGAGTGTCAAGTTTCCGGCTGCAATTATATATTATGTTAAACTTATGGTTATTTCATTTCATTTCATACGTGTTGAGTGATTTATATTTGGGAATGAAAAATAGGTTTGGAAAAAAATCATTTTTTCTAGAAAAATCACCAATTTTAAATGCCTAGTCATGACAAAGGCTCACTACTTTAATCTTCAAAACCGAAATAAAAATCCGAAATAATCGAACCGAATTTGTAGAAACCAAACCAAATCGAATTTATTTTGGTTTAGTTACGTTTGTCATTTTCATCAATCCGAAATCAAAAAATCGAACCGATATTAAACAACCAAATCGAACAAACCGAATGTCCACCCCTACACTGACTAATAAAAAGGCCAGAGCCAATTGATGGCACAAACCAAGGAGACATTTTGGGCAGATTTATGGAAGTTTAGTCACCTCCAAGAAAATGTCCAACTGTGAAAACATGTGATAAGCAGCTATAATAAACCTGAACAGAATCAAAAACTTTAAAAAGAAACCTGGATTTCTGAATCAGGATTCTCTAAGACAAAAATTGCACTTGGACGGTTACATACCAATGTTACAGTTTTAGAAGAGGCAGAGTGAGGATGCTCGTCTTGAAAACTAGGCATTCTACATTGTGCCTAGTTGTAGGTGCCTGATAGTCAGTTCTGTACAGAAACTGAGGACTGAACGGGAATAAAATATACGAATTAGAACTTTTACAGTTCTGAATATGATTCACATGGTGATTCGTCTTAAGGTGACCGCTGTTGATTATGAGCAAAAGGAGGTGGTGGAGGATCGACAGTCAGATTTCCCTCTAGTACCTTGACTACCTCTCCTATTGATGGCCTCATACGTTCATCACCTTGTAAGCACCAAAATGCAATTCTTAATGCACGTTCTAGCTCTTGCAAATCGACTCCACCGACAATTCGCTGATCCATGGCCATTTCCTTTTCAGCTTTGACCCATTTTTCATATGCCCAATAACAAGCCTCATCAGCATTTCGCCATCCGGTTATTAATACCACCATCATTTTGCCAAAATCTCTTACATCTGCCTCCGCCAGACCCCCGCTACTGGAGGCCTCAGCTTTAATTGTCCTCAGCCCAAATTCACTAACTTTAGCCTCTAATTCATCATCTAAGACCACATTTTCACATTTAAGATTTCCATGACTAACAAACTCCCTACACCCTGTATGCAAGTAAGATACGGCCCTTGCCACTGACAAACATATATCGATTCTTTTTCTCCACGTCAATCTCTTGCACATTCTAGGTTCTTCTAAACATTTGTCAACCGAACCATATTTTGCGAGCTCATAAACCAATAACCTACGGCCGGACTCACAGCAATAACCGTCCAGCCTCAAAAGATTTTTGTGGTATATGCTTCCTATTTTGAGGACTGCAGTCCGGAACCTCCTCTCTTCTATAGAGGCATTGAGATCTTTAACTGCAACAAGCCTGTTATCTGGAAGTACACCTTTGAACACATTCTGCCCAATTTGTTGCTTAAAATTGTCTGTCAGATCTTTGATCTCCGAGTAAGAAAACATGATGCAGCCAGTAGCATTAGGCACTATATGAGGTGAAGCAGATTTCTGCATCATATGTTTCCTTCTCCTGAAAAGGTAAACTCCAATCCCGAATTGAAGCATGAGAAACACAACAATTGACGCAGCAGCAACTTCTAACAGACAAGCAACACAGATTTTCTGTGATACCTTTCTCAGAGCAGATACAGGTGCAGGTAAAACAGCAATTGGGTCTAAACAAGTCTTGACAAAAGTAACGGAACCCAAAGAAGGATCTGATTGACCGCCAACATACTGGGAGTTCATAATGTGACATTGTGCAGTGCCATTGTTGACAAAGGATGCGGCATGGCAGGATGGATCTTTCTGACACAGACTTCTACACTGATGCAAACTGGTTTGCACAACTGTTTTGTTTGGTGGGTATATCCCATACAAGTACACATGATCATAGCGGTTCATGGATGAACCAGATTCACAACTAGGTTTGTATGGAATTAGACATTCAGATTTTGAGTCTATTGTGGATCTAAATGGACACTGACAAAAATAAGAGTCAGATGCATTAAAGATGCATATACCATTGTTAGCACAGGTTGCAAAGACATCACACTGATTAATTATAGCTTGCCAAACTGTTCTCCATGAAGTTGCATTATTTTCCCATGAGTATATCCGAAGATTACCATCAAAATCTAGTCTCAAGAACCGAAACTTCACATCAGAATCGTTGTGGTCCTCACCATAGACAGACCAAACAGCTTGCGATCTCTGATCAAGTAGTCGGAGGATTCCATCAGAGCCAAGAATGGCTTGCTTAGCAGAATGAGGACCTCCAACACTCCAGTAAATGACACTAGTCTCCCACCTAAGCTGCATTTCACCAGAAACATTCATATGAAGACTGTAATAACTTGTTAACGAACCCCTGCTAGAAGCTCGAAGAGACTGGCCAACAGATAAAATCTGGCCAGAAAGCATTGTGTCAGATGGACTTTCGAAACTCTGCCAAACAGCACTCTTATTCCTATTTAACAGGACAAAGTTTCCATCATCAAGAAGAACAGCTGATTCAACAGATGCATTGCCAGTTTTGCTTTGCCAAACAGTTTTTCCCTTTGCTGGATCAAACAATATCATTTCCCCAGTTGGAGAAAGCTCAAAATATGCTTTGCTACTAACTTTAACATTCCACCCTGCAGTCCAAATGGCTGTTTGTTCACTGCTAGGTATATAAATTGCATTAAAACGGACACCAAAGCTATACTGGTCAGAGAAGTTCAAGAATCCAATTGCATAGTCCCTGTTGGTTGAGAACCAATAATTGTTCTCTTCTACTGTTAGTTTGGAACCCAAAGGAATTTGTGAACTGACTACTGAAAGAAACCAGGACCCGATAGAGATAGAAAGCAACAAATTAGAATAAGAGGCTATTCTGTCTCCTCTACCCATATCTGTTACTACTTGGGGAAGAAGCTCTGCATATTAACATAAAATATGTTCAGCCATTCCACTGGATAACGATGAGCAAGAAATTGATATTGGGCTATTAACTTATATCAGTAATTTAGCAACTGTAAAGGTATAGTATCAAGTAATACTCCAGCCGCAAAAATGACTACGGAAAATAAGAAAACAAAACCAGGTAAAAACTGTTAAAACACAAAAACTAACAATAGATTCCAGGTTGCACCAAAAAGATAAACAAAAGGTGGGAAAATAATGCAGATACAATTGAAGGAGAAGGGAAGTATTGAGAGTTTGGTACCTCAGAAAGGACATCCAGACCACATCAGTTGGACGAAGCTGTCAATGAATACTGCCTGCTGACACTTTCTTGAAACAGCAAATGCTTTCCTATAAGAAATTTGCCATGTGAGAAAACAAAAGATCCACAGCTTATGATTGAATTTAAAAGCTTATGACCTACAGATGGATCATAAGATAACAGTAAACAAAGAAAATTAAGTAGCTTTGGATTGAAATTCTGGCTCAAAACTTCAAATGGGACACTATTTTGATCAATATATTGACCCTTATGCATATTCAATCACTTTCCTGTGATTTAGAGTGACGACTAAAAAATGTTTTGCAAGCATCCCAAGTTGAAAGCCTAACCAAAAATTAATTAAACAAAATATTAAAAGTCAATATAGACGCATAGACTTGAAAACATAAATGCCTTTGACAAAATACGCGCTGCAAAGAAACCGTGTGTCCGCACACACATATACCAACATATATATCCCAAATTTTCTAAGCGAAAAAAGAGCAATTTAGGCAAGATAGAAAATCACTAATAAAGAAAGATAAAAGAACATATCTAATAAGTGCACATGCAAGAGAGATTTTTCTAGTTTCTACGGAAAAAAAATGAATCTTTGCATCCCAAATTTAGGGCAAAATTGAAAAACTAATCACTTTAGGCATAAGATAAATCCAAAAGTTGAAGATCCTAAAATGGGTATTTCTAAACTTGAAGAAAACGAGAACCCAAAGAGTAAAAAAGCTTTAAAATGCAGTACCCAGAATTTTTCCAAAGAAATGGCTAGAGTGAAACAGATAGTTGGTAATATTGGCGAAGTTTGCGTGATGAGTGAAAGAGATGTGACTCACCAGTAGAGAGGGAAAACTTACGTGCCTCACACTGTAGATATTTCAACTTTTTCATCTTATCCTGAAAAAGCAAAGGACTGCCGGAAAATGAACAGAGAAAAATTTTCTGATGAGGAAAGGGGAATGGTCTGAAAACACACTGACAACTGTTTCTTTCCAATCTTGGAGAATTTTTTCTTACACATTGTTTGGATGGTGTTTTTTGTGATGATATGGTATATGATTAAAAGAGAATTATGTTTGTTTTTGATTATTTTTTAAAATATATAATGTCGTATTATCTAGTTTTATGATTTGATAATTATGAAAATGCTCACTTTATCTAACAGTTAATTTGATAGTATCCAATAATTTAGTTATTCTGTTTTTTTAATTAGGTTCTTACTTAATATTACTCCCTTTATCTCATTTTATGTGTCATTATTTTTTTTTTGATTCGTCCTAAAAATTATTTTTTTTTATTTGATAATTATTTAAATACACAATTTCACTTTTACTTTTATTAATCCCATTTAATTAAAAAAAGATAGTAGCACATTTTTTGCTAAAAAACAATTTGGTAAACATTACTAAGTTTTCCCTTATTTCTTAAATTCCGTGTCCGATCAAATAACGATACATAAAATGAGGCGGAGGATGTATATAATATTATTTTAGTCTTTGTTCTATATTATTTAATTCGACCTCATATCCCGACCTTCATTCATCAATAATATTATTTTACTTTTTATTCTATATTATTTAACTCGACCTCATATCCCGACCTCCACCCATCAACCACCCCAACCCCCGGCCACCCCTACACCTCAATAAGTTATTTTTTATTTTTTAAATTTCTTTGTTAGAAAATTTTAAAATTTATTCTTATCTCACCCCTACCCCGACCCCACTATCCCTATTTTATTTTTTAAAATAATTTATTTTTTAAAAGCATGTCAAAAAATTTTCTTACCTCAACCTCACCCACCCTTCTCGCTCCCCACCACTAGGGATATGCAAAAATTTAACCGACCGATAAATCGAACCGATAAAAATGTCATTGATTTATTATTATTGGGTTATTTGGTTAACATTTTTTTAATAATTTTATAAGAAAAAATTATTGAATTATTGGTTCGGTTTAATTTTTTCTTATTGGGTAAGCCGATAACCCAATAAGAATATATATATGTGTGTGTATGTGTGTGCATATATATATATATACATATATATACTAGTCCAATGTACGTGCGTTGCACGTGTATATTAGTTAAGTAATAATAAAGGCATATAAAAATTGAATTATTGTGTGAAAGTTATATTATAAAGTATGAAATTAAAAAATAAAATATATTTTTTTTGATATAAAGTGTAATTAAATATGAATATGATAATTCAGAGTTACTCGAGAAAATTGAAGGAAAGGTGTCTTTTAAGTCTTGAATAAAGGATTGGTGACATTGACCAACTTAAATGGTCAAACATAAATAAAAAACTTGATTAGGTTAATTGTGGACTTGATTAATATTTTTCAAACTTTTTAATCTTTTAAAAAATACAAATTAACCCATACTCACAAAACTTCCCTCTCTCTGTAAATCAATCTCTCTTCTCTCTTTCTCTCGATAGTTTCTCTCTCTAACTTCTCTCAACCAACAACTTTCCAAATTTCTCCCTTCAATCTTGTGCAACTTCAACCTCTGACAACAAATAATTTTGAGTTCTTGCCTGTTCCTTTTTTACTTTCAACCGTCGGTCGACGTGATAACATTCTCCAGCGACAATAACTACGAGTTCTTCATCATTTCTTTTCGATTTTCACAGGTAAAAAATTATGGCTTTTAAGTTATGACGAAAACGAGGAACTTGATTTGTTGGTGTGTTATTTTTTTAAATGTTTGTTATTTTTTAGTTGAATTTCTCATCTGGATGTATCTGCTACTGCTATTTTTTAACAATGGATAAACACATAAAGTGAATCCATTAGATGAGTAATCTGTTGCGACATATATGACTAATTTGTTGCACAAAGTAGTAATCTGTTGCAACATATATGACTAATATGTTGCGCAGATTAGTAATCTGTTGCAACATATATGGCTAATCTGTTGTGTAGTTTCGTAATATGTTGCAACATATATGACTAATTTGTTGTAACATATATGACTAATCTGTTGCAACATATATGACTAATCTGTTGCAATAAATGAGTAATTTGTTGCAACATGTATGACTAATCTGTTGCAATATATATGACTAATTTGTGAACAGATGAGTAATCTGTTTCAACATATTTGACTAATTTATTGTAATAAATGAGTAATCTGTTGCAACATATATGACTAATCTGTTGCAACAGATTACTCATCTGTTGGATTCGTTTTATAGTGTCGAACTTGAATCCAACATATGGGCCATCTGTTACAACAGATTAGTCATATATTGTAATAAATTACTCACTTGTGGCAATAGATGACTCATATGTTGGATTCATGTTGCAGGTTCTATCCATTGTAGTAGTAACAGATACACCAAATAAGAAATTCAACAAAAATCATAATTTTACTTACAAAATAAGCTATGAAGTAATGTACAAGTGATATACGAAGAAAATTTGACCTAAAATTTTTTTAAAAAATTTCAACAGGGGCACAACGAATAAGTAAAGCACATGAAAAATTTCATGAAACAGGTAAAGAAGACAAAAATTATATATCATATATCAAATGTACAAGGATCAAGGGGACAAATGTTTGAGTTCTCCTAAAAACGTTTAAGTTTCCTAGTATTTTAATTGCTTTCTAATAGTTGACCCATCTGTTACAATAGATTTTCTATTTGTTTGATAATTTCCAACAGATGAATCATCTGATGCAACATGTTAGTCATCTGTTGATTCAAATTAAGCAATTATTAGTAATAACTAAATTGATTTAGCTAAAATTATAGACGTCTCTACACAATGGGACAAACATTTGTGTTCTCCTAAAAATATTTGAGTTCCCTAGTATTTTAATTATCTTTCAACAGATTATCTATTTGTTCCAATAAGTTAGTCATCTATTGCAACAGATGTTTATAATAGCTTAGTCATTTGTTTATTCAAATTAAGCAATTATTAATAATAACTAAATTTATTTAATTAAAATTGAAGACAAGTCTTTAATACAAGACCTTAGACAAGGGGACAAATGTTTGAGTTCTCCTAAAAATATTTGAGCTTTAGTATTTTAAATTGTTTTTCAACATATATCTTGTCTATTTAATAATTTTTAATAGATGAGTCATATGTTGCAACAATTTAGTCATCTGTTGCAACAGATGTCTATATTTGTTTGATAATTTTCAATAGATGAGTTAGCTATTGCAACAGGTTAGTTATCTGTTGCAATAGATGTCTGTATCTGTTTGGTCATTTTTAACAAATGTCTTTAACTGGTTGGTCTTTTCCAACAGATTACTCATCTATTGCAACATATTATTCATTTATAAACCATTATTAGTAATAACTAATTGATTTAGCTAAAATAAAATATGAATTAATAAGTTCAATTACAATTTCGATTAATCTCATAGTTACACGATCAACTAAGTATGTTTATCCTAAGTAGAGTGATCAATTGACCAATTTTATTTGAAATGATTCAAACTAATCCATCATTTGAAATAACTATATTGATTTAACTAAAATTAATCCATCATTCAATCTTTTGTAAATAGGTCTCCTCAGCTCTATCTCTTGCATCTTGTCTTACATAAAACCGTCATTATATCTCCAATCACTTCTCTTTCAAAAATAAATTTCTTGTTCGTCCGTTGAGGTATGTTTTATTTTCTTGTTCTAATATGAAAATTATTAACATGCATCTATTTTTTAGTTAAGTTTCACATTTCTTTTGTTAAACTACCAGTTGGTACTATATGTGATTTAGTGTTTTACGTTATTTGTTCATGTATGTTCTAGCTATGACTGATCTGATTTGGTACATGGCGATTCTGCTTGACACCGAGTAGGAACTTGAAACGCTGGTTCATGAACTCGAGTGAGAGTTGGGCGCCGCGACAGCAAGGGTGCTTTGTGGGATTCGAAGGCTGAGAGGTCTGCTGCCCAATGGATTTTCGATTGACAATAATAATAATAATAATAATAATAATAATAATAATTATTATTATTATTATTATTATTATTATTAGGTATATTTTTTTTTATCATTTGTAATTTATTTTATCAGATCTACCTAATGTTGTAAATATTTTTTATGTAATGAATGAGAAAATCTTTATTTGATCAACTGAGTTTATTTTTTTTTTCATTTTGCCTATTTTGTTTAAGATGTTGAGAGGCGTAGGTTTTTGAGCATTCGGGAGAGGAAAGAGTCAATTACAAGAAAGAAAATGTTTGGTTGAGAGCAAGGTCATAGACTAAAATTAAATAACAACACAAAATTATTTACTATTACAACAAAATTAAAGATAGATTGATAACAGATGGCCCATCTATTGCAACAGATGGGTAATCTATTGGAAATGACCAAGTAGATAAAGACATCTATTACAGCAAATTGATCGTCTGTCGTAATAAATTAGTAATATGTTAAAAATGACCAGACAGATAAAAACATCCGTTGCAATAGATTAGCCATCTATTGCAACAAATTAGTAATCTGTTGGAAATGACAAATAGATAAAGTCATATGTTGCAATAGATTGGTCATCTGTTGGAAATGACCAACAGGTAAAGACATTTGTTACAACAGATGACCAATCTGTTGCAACATATATGTTTATCTGTTTGATAATTTTCAACAAATGACTCATCTATTGCAACAGGTTAAATCGTTGCAATAGGTTATACACTTAAATGATCATGTAATTACAATGAAATTAATTGAAATTATAATTATTAAATCAATTTAGCTATTACTAATAATGACAAAATTTGAACCATTTCAAATAAAATTAGTCAATTGATCACTCTACTCAAAACGAACACACTAAGATGATCGTGTAATTAATATGAGAATAATTAAAATCGTAATTGAACATATCAATTCATCTTTAATTTTAGTTAAATCAATGTTGTTATTACTAATAATGTCTTAATTTGAATCATTTAAAATAAAATTGATATATTAACACTTTATTCAAGACGAATACACTTAGATGATCATGTAATTACTATGAGATTAATTGAAATCGTAATTAAATTATCAATTCATCTTTAATTTTAGTTAAATCAATTTAGTTATTACTAATAATTGCTTAATTTTAATTATTTCAAATCAAATTAGTCAATTGATCATTCTACTTAAGACGAAACACTTAGTTGATCACGTAATTGCTATAAAATTAATTAAAATTGTAAGTAAACTTACTAATTCATTTTTAATTTTAGTTAAATCAATATAGTTATTTCTAATTATGGCTTAGTTTGAATCATTTCAAATAAAATTGGTCAATTGATCACTCTACTCAGGAGAACACACTGTAATGCCCCGAATCTAGTACCCGAAATGCTACACGGTGCTCATGACCTCGAAGGACGACAAGCTAACCCATGATTGATATTTGTACCTGTATACTGCATAATATACTGAATAATGCGGAAACATGAACTGAAAGGCCATAAGGTTCACCTAACTGAAGTAAAACATAATATCTAAATGGGGTATGAAATACCCAAAACAATTGAAATAACTGTTTGAACATAGTAGTCTAGAAAGCCTCTAACTAACTGAACTATCTAAGTTTGGAGTTGATGAGACATGTCCCCAACTAACTCTAACTAATAAACTAATTAATGAAATAATAGGGAAATAATCATGTCCTCGAAGGATGAGGACTCACTTCTAACTCTGACTGTTGAGACCGGAATCTACTGATGCTTTGGAACTCGTGTCTCTAAACCTATGGTATAAGACACCATAGAGAAAATAAGTCAGAACTTTAAATATACTGGTATGCATGTGAGGTAAGCTGAATGCATAGGGTTCATATGAATGAACAAATATAATAACAGACTAACTATCATGAGCGGTGAGTACACGCATGAGACATATAAACTGACACTGATTCCGTGATAACATGATTACTAAATCTAAATACTGATAACATGACATACTGATAACTGATATAATTGATAACATGAGTGACTATATCTGACAGTCCTGAATTTGATGGAACTAGCTGAGTTCCATACTGTATCTGAGTTGACTGTATCTGACAGTCTTGAATTCTGAAGAACTATTTGAGTTCTTTTACTGAGACTGTGGGAGGTAGTCATCTAACCGACATGCCTGAAAGGACGCATTATAGCTGAATTAGGGTCCAATCTGTTCCCTGATTGGAAGGGTGTCAATACCACGCCACTGGTAAGGACAATATGTGAGTGACCTTAATATAACAGGTAACTCTAGTGAGAACGGTGAGAACCTTCATATAGCAGGTTAAGCCACCTCATCTTCCCTCATATAGCAGGCTATGATATCTCAACCTATGCTGGCTACATAGTTCTGGAATGCAAGGATTGCTTCTAAGAATCATACCCTCATATAACAAGTAAGTTCCCATTCTTGGCTTCACTCGATGCTAATTTCTACTCCCATCTAAATAGACACTGAACATGATTTACAAAATTGAGCATGGACAGAGTTACTAACTTCTGTTGACTGATGGAATACCACTGATATATGACAACTGACTGAGTTCATGAGATCATGGAGATTTTCTGAGTCATAAGACTGTCTGAAGTCTAAGGATCATAGATTGACTGAGAGCATCGTCGAAACATGACATGGCTCTAGGTACATAGCTAATATTTCGGGTACAAGTATCCCCAGGACTCGATAGAAGGAAACTGAAAAAGCATGACCTACTTAAACATATCACTAACATCATAATCCATAATACATTTATTAAAGCATTTCATTAAACATGTGATCTGCATAAACTTGTAAATACATGGGGATTTCATGATATCATGCTAGTTGGGCATTTTCCTTCGTTTAGGCATTTAATCAAGCACATGGAAGTCATAGTATGTGTAAACAACATTATACAACAGTTAAACATCATGATTCAATTCTAATTTCATCATTCAAGGGTTTAATCATAGGTTTACATGAATTTACATCTATACTAATCAAATCCACATAAAATTTATCTCGTAACATGGAATAGAATGCAATTACTCATTATCAACATGATCAAGAGAAGCCTAATCATGAAATTCATAAAAGAAATCCATAAACTTAAACTTTGAAAAGAGATTCTTGGGCTTCATGGATGAAAGGAGTCCGTCAATGAACACTATGCATACCTGGGTTGAGTTTCTTGAAGTTCTTGAACTTGAAGAATTTGAATCTCTTAGTTCTTGAAAAAGATTTGGATTTTATTCTTGGAGATTAATGTTAGAGAGAAAACCCTAGTTTTGTTGTGGTAGAAAAATAATGAATTTCTGAGCTTTTATCGGATATAATTGGGTATATAATGGGTGATAAAAGACCTGCGATGGATCATGTGATGGTCCGTTGCTAGGGCGATGGTCCGTCCTTTCAACCATCGTACGTGGACCAAGAAAAAGGCTTACTGCCTAATAGCGACGGCCTGGGCGACGGTCTGTCGCAAGTTCGACGGTCTGTCAACCTGCGCGTCATACCTTATCCAGAAGATGGCCTCACTGTTTCCCTTGCGATGGCCTGAGCGACGGTCCATCGTTAGTCCGACGGTCCGTCGGCCTCACCGTCACACCTGGGCAGTTTTACTGCCTTCTGTATTTTGGCCATAACTTTCTCCTCCGATGTCGGATTTTGATGAAATTGGTATCGTTGGAAAATTAATTCAATTTTCCACATGATAAAAAGTGAAAATACTAAAAATACCACATGTACAAAAGCAAATTCATCTTTCAAAGTAAGTTTCTAACATTCTTGAAATGATTTAATCTAGGAAAAAGTATGGGGTATTAAACACACTTAGTTGATCGTGTAATTACCATGAGATTAATTGAAACAATAATTGAACTTATTAATAATAGTTAAATCAATTTAGTCATTACTAATATAATGACTTATATGAATCAATAGATGACTAAGATATTGCAAAAGATGAGTAATCTATTGAAAATGACCAAACAGATAAAGACATCAGTTGCAACAAATTAGTTATCTATTACAACATATTAGTAATCTATTGGAAATAGCAAACAGATAAAGTCATATGTTGCAACAAATTGGTTATCTGTTGGAAATGACCAACAGATAAAGACATTTGTTACAATAGATGACTAATCTATTGCAACATATGTGTATATCCGTTTGATAATTTTCAATAGATGACTCATCTGTTGCAACAGATTAAATCTGTTGCAATAGGTTATACACTTAAATGATCATGTAATTACTATAAGCTAATTGAAATTGTAATTATTAAATCAATTTAGCTATTACTAATAATGGCTTAATTTGAATCATTTCAAATAAAATTAGTCAATTGATCACTTTACTCAGAACGAACACACTAAGATGATCGTGTAATTAATATGAGAATAATTGAAATCATAATTGAACTTCTCAATTCATCTTTAATTTTAGTTAAATCAATGTATTTATTACTAATAATATCTTAATTTGAATCATTCAAAATAAAATTGGTCAATTAACGCTTTACTCAAGACGAATACACTTAGATGATCATTTAATTACTATGAGATTAATTGAAATCGTAATTAAAATTATCAATTCATCTTTAATTTCAGTTAAATTAATTTAGTTATTACTAATAATTGCTTGATTTTAATTATTTCAAATAAAATTGATCAATTGATCACTCTACTCAGGACAAACATACTTAGTTGATCGTGTAATTACCATGAGATTAATTGAAACTGTAATTGAACTTACTAATTCATATTTTATTTTAGTTAAGTCAATATAGTTATTTCTAATAATGACTTAATGTGAATCAATAGATGACTAACATGTTACAACCGATGAGTAATCTGTTGGAAATGACCAAACAAATAAAAATATCTGTTGAAAATAACAAAACAAATATAGACATCTGTTGCAACAAATGACTCACTTGTTGTAACAACTAATTCATATATTGAAAATTATCAAACAGATATAGACATCTGTTGCAACAGATGACTAAGTTATTGCAACGTATGACTCATCTGTTGAAAATTACTAAATAGACAAAATATGTGTTGAAAAGCAATTTAAAATACTAAAGCTCAAATGTTTTTTTAGGAGAACTCAAACGTTTTCCCCCTTGTCTAAGGTATTGTCTTCAATTTTAGTTAAATCAATTTAATTATTATTAATAATTACTTAATTTGAATCAATAAATGACTAACCTATTACAAGCATTTAGTGCAACAGATGACTAACTTGTTGCAATAAATAGGTGATGTGTTGGAAAATAATTAAAATACTAGGAAACTCAAACATTTTTAGGAGAACTTAAATGTTTATCCCATTGTCTTAAAGACTTGTCTTTAATTTTAGCTAAATCAATTTAGCTATTACTAACAATTGCTTAATTTGAATCAACAAATGACTAACATGTTGCAACAGATCATTCTTCTATTGGAAATTATCAAACAGATAGAAAATCTGTTATAATAGATGGGTCATCCATTAGAAATCAATTAAAATACTCGGGAATTTAAATGTTTTTAGGAGAACTCAAACGTTTGTTCCCTTGATCCTTTTGCATTTGATGTATGATACACTATTTTTGTCTTCTTTACCTGGTTCATGAAATTTTTCATATGTTTCACTTATTCGGTGTGACCTTGTTGAAAGTTTTAGATTTTTTGTAGGTTAAATTTTGTTCGTATATCACTTGGAAATTACTTCATAGGTGATTCTGTAAGTATAATTATGATTTTTGTTGAATTTTTATTTGTTATATTTGTTACTGCAACAATGGATAGAACCTGCAACATGAATCCAACATATGAGTCATTTGTTGCAACAAGTGAGTAATCTGTTACAACATATGACTAACTTATTGCAACAGATAACTCATATATTAGATTTATGTTACAACACTATAATATGAATCCAACAGATGAGTAATCTTTTGCAACAAATTAGTCAATATGTTACAACAGATTAGTCATTTATATTGCAATAAATTACTCATCTTTGCAACAGATTACTCATCTGTTAGATTCATGTTATATGTTTTATCTATTGTTGAAAAAATAGCAGTAGCAGATACAACCAGATGAGAAATTCAATTAAAAATTATAATTATACTTACTAAAATCACCTATAAGTAATTCCCAAGTGATATACGAATAAAATTTGACCTAAAAAAATTTGATCAAGTAGCAATAGTAGCGGTAACAACAATATTCAACGACAACAAGATGATGATGATGAACAAGAAGAGATGATAATGAAGAACAAGATGATGATAATGAAGAACAAAATGATGAATAAAGCAACAACAATGAAAAAAAAATCATGAAGAGAGAGAAAACTCCAATAAATGAGAAGAAAGAGAAACATGCCTTTTTTCCCTCTATTTCTAGTTATATTAGGTTTTATATTGGATCAAAGTGTAAATTAAAAAACTTGTGGGTTATTTTTAAACTTTTCTTACTTTCTTAATCCTTAATAAAGTAATTGTCACCTCCACTCAATTATTAAGACTTGTGTCACCCACACCTCATTTTAAAACTCTTTTGTCACCTAGAGCCCAAAGCCCCGAGTTACTGTAACAATTAAATAGCAAAACTTAATATATTGGACAAAATATCGTCATTGATATCAAAAGTCAAAATTATGTTTTAATACACAAAAACAAATTCTAAATAATAGGGCAGATAAAAAATGAAGTAACAAAGTAATATAATACAATTACTTGTAATAAATTAATAATAACGAAAAGGATTATGGTGAAGCAGAAGATGACAACCCAAATTTTTGCTAAAACTACATAATTTTATCTTGTTCCCACTAATTGTGTCAACCAATAAATCCAAAATCTTGATGTACCTTTAGAATACGATTGATCCAACCTATAAGCAATTTAGGTGATTAATTTTTTTTAATTAAAGAAGAACAGCGAAATTATTTTGTAAATAGGTGGACAATCAGAGACTTAAAAAAATAAATACAATCTAACTAAAACACAATAATGAAAATTACTTACCTTCAGAGACTCATACTCTGAAATATGATAATTAAAATTGTATCATGTAATGAAAGAATTCATGTGATGAAAGAAATTAATTAACTTTAGAAAACTTAATGCCTGCAACAATAGCTAAAGAAAAAAAGATTGATGAGACATAAAATTGTGTGAATTTGATATAGTTTAAAACTTCAAGAATACGTTCTAACATATAAAAATATTAGAAGTTGAAACTTGTGGCAAAGCAACACTACATGAGAAATAAGTTGACCTAAAAACAAAGAGGAAAAGAGAAGCACAAAATTTATACTCCCTCACTTTAAAATAGTTGGTTCTTATGAATTTGACACGTTCATTAAGAAATCAATATTAGAGATACATTTTACTCTTTTACCCTTATATGTCTTTTAAATCCCAATAATCAGTACAATAATTAAACATATATAGAAATTTAGTGCAAATTATTCCATTCTAATCATTACGTCTAGAACCTGAAGTATTTATATTGAAACTATAAATATTTTTCTTTTTTAAAATTGAAATCATGTGCACCATTTCATTACTCTATCTAAACATATGAAGAGTACGTCGTTACTTTGAAAAATATAGATGTACTTAATACTATTAAAGGTAAAATAATAAAAGTATATACTCTAAAATAGTTTTGATTTTATAACTTGAACAACTAATTAGAAATAAACATTTTTAGCAATAGGATCAACTATTTTGACAGGGAGAGTACTTTCGTTTAAAAATAGTTGACTTTTGTTGACTTGACATTCTCCAAATAGTAAAAACATTTTGTGGACTTACACAAAATATTTGTAGTCATTGAGTTCTATAAATAAGGCAAAATATTATAAGAATTTGTTTCCAACGTGAAGCTAATTTTTCGTACAATGAGTGAAAAAGAGTCCTTGATTAACTCAATTTTTTTTTGAAAAACATAAGTCAAGTATTCTTGATTTATAACTCTTTTATAATGCTAATCACTACGTTAAACACAAACCTAAAACACTGTAAGACCCCGCAAAGTTCCCTCGTCGTTAAAGGTTTCAAAATAAGTCACATGGAGCCTAACACTTAGAACTTTAGCTAAGTGTTCAACACTTAGTTTATTATGAATTTTCAAACTGTTTATTATGAACTTTCAAACTTTGGGAAATTAATTCATAACCTTCCCGACATCCGTTTTTCAATTTTCAAGTTGTGTTATGATCAAGCAAGCTCATAGTACATATTGGATGAGTTTCAGAATTTTTCAGAATGCATAAGGCCACGTTTGGATTTCAAACCATTAGCAAAAATGCTACTTTTGCCCAGTTTTCAGTATTTTAGGGTTAACTTCCAATGATCATATCTTCCTGTATTTCATGAACTAGGTGAGCTACTATATATCAAATGAAAGCTCTTTGAGTCTTCTTTCCAATGAAATTAGTTTCATCCAATTTTATCATCGGAGTAAAAAGTTATGATCAATTTACTTCAGCATATCAAACCAGTGGCTGAGGGACAAATGTGACTTTATTTGTTTCCTTAGGGGTATTTTGGTCATTTAGCATCCCCCAATCGTGCTTTAAAATGGGATTCAGCTTACATTGAACCAAAAGTTGATCATTTATCCAAAAATTCTCAAGAACCTAACATATGAGCTTCAACCAAGAATTCAAGATCTCTAAAAATTCAACCGCAGGAATTCAAAAATAATTTAGGAATCATAATTCCCAAGTTGAGATCTTTAAGAAGCACCTATTATTTTACGAGTAGAGTTACGGAATCGCAAGTTCATCCAAAGTCACAAATTTGAGGTATGTGGGGTTTGAACAAGAATAATCCATCTGGTCTTGTGCCCAAAACTTATTTTTTATAAAGATTACATAAATTTTTATGTTGAAGTTTATACCAATTTATCTTATTTTGAGTTTATGTAATTATCCATAAATTGAGTATTTGAAGGCATTATATTTTATCTTGATATGATTTGAGTTGAGATATACATATTTTGATTTATATTTTCCTATTAAGAATTGATGTTGTTGAATTTCTTTGAAATGAGGATTGAGAATGAATTTACGAAATTTGTGATATGAATTTTGAGTTGTTGAAATTATGATATTTATGTCATGAATTTATTCCCAATATTTTAATTGAGATAAGTGAAGATTTTCGAGATGATTGTTGAGTATGAAATTTAGATATGATTTTGATGGATTAAATCTTTATATTTTGGGTTTTAAATATATGTGATGAAATTATAAGGAGATTTTGATCTCGAGTCGTGGGCATAATTTTATAATTATTTCCCAAAAGCAAAGATTGTTGTTTTGATATTGAACAAGTATGGAATTTGAGATGATATTTTGGAAGATGGAATCTTTATATTTATGTCAAGGTTGAAATTAGATTTTTATGATATCACGATTTGGAGTTTCCCTTTATCAAATTATTTACTGAGATTTGAATTGAAATTTATATCATGATTTTTGAGTTGAAAATAGGAATCCACAATTTATTATGATTCATTTATAAGAAATATGATTTGGCATTTATTATAGGCCCTTGAGATTATTTTGAGGTGGATTTCCTAAATGAGACTGAGCTTGAGTACGGGAGTAGTATTTAGCACTGAACGGGAGGTGTGGGTGAGCGTACCCTACTTTCTCAGAACTACGTGCCACTGTAGGATTGAGATTTGTGGGCCTAAGGCCGAGTTTGTGATCACTGAGTTGAGGTTATACTCCCTGGCAAGAGTATAACGCTCCTTCCCAAAGTGGGGTTTATTCCTTGGGAGTACAAAACGTTGGACTCCATGATAAGCTCATATGGTTTATGTCGGTTATAAGAAACTCCCATGGTGTGTGTGTGTCTCTGCTCTATCTAAGATAAGTGTGTATGGTTTAAAAACTATGATTTGTGAGAAAGTTCCTTGTTTCCGAAAGATTGAAATGTTATGTTCTAAAGAGATTTATTTTAAGACTTGATTACTTTACAAGTTGAAACCGAGCAGAAAGTGAATTTGGAACTTATTGTAATGACTCACGTGATTTATTTTACATGTATTATTCATCCATGATTTTGATGATTTAATTTGAGCTAAGTGAGTTATTTGTATCAGCATGCATAATTTTATAAACTGTGATGATATTAAGATATTATTTTATATATGCATTGCACCCCCATATGCTCGGTACATTTCCATGGTACTGATCCACATATTCGTATGTGGGATACATTTTCTTAGAATGTAGGTACAAGGTATAGTATGCACCTTCAGATCCAGTCAGTTCGTGGTATCCAATCAGCAGGTGATGAGTCCTTTTGATTCAAGGGCTTGGGTCAGTTATGCAGAAATAATAGTGTTGTATTTTCTTTATTCGGTCGTATTGAGTTGGGATAGTCGGGAGTCATGACGTGGCTACCTACAGTCAATACTAGTAGAGGCTTCATAGACAGTCAGTAGAAGTTGATTATTCCATTTCAGTTTTGGTTGTAAAGGCAGAATTATAATCTTGTAAATTCAGTTTTGTATCGATCAGATTCAGAAAAGAGTTATTTTCCATAGATTTGTATAGATTTATACTTTTTGTTCAGTTGCTTATGAGTTATGCCAGTAGAAGGGTTAGCTTGGGGTCACTTGTGACCCTAAGCACCATGTGACTTCTCAGGACCCAATTTCGGGGCGTTACAAACTTGGTATTAGAGCGTAGAGTTCAAGTGTCCTAGGGTGTGTGTGAAGCCGTGTCTAGTAGAGTCTTGCGGAACGATACAGAGACGTCTGTACTTTTCTTCGAGAGGCTACGAGGCATTTAGGAAATGTTACCGTTGTTTCAAGTCTCAGATCGTGCTACAAAAAAAGTTCCTTAAGAAACTTATACAAATTCTCATCTTACTCTATTCAGTCCATCTCCGCCTTATTTTCCAGATATCAAAAATATTTAAGCTCGAATCTTTATTGATAATGCTTTCTCGAATACTCTCCACAGATAGTCATGGGATTATAAGCGAGCTAGAAAGCATCCCCTCAGTGCCTTTGAGTTTCAAAGATTGAAGTGCTTTATTCATGATTCATAAAATTCGCGTACTAAACCCAAGTCAGATGTTCTTTCATATTCCTCCTTATAGTCCATAATGATAATCTATACTTCCCTATCTATGTATTATTCTTGAGATAGCATGATCAACAAGTTCCAGCCCCTCTCTTGATATTGCTTTCAGATTTGCTAGCGAGAAGTTTCAAAAGTTTCATAAAGTGACTTGAGAGGAGCTTTCTAATGTGTTATAAGTCCCTCAAATATAAAGTTATACCCTCATTTTTATGAGTTTCTCAGTTAAGAAAGAATAAGACATGTATCCTTAGATCATTGAATATTGTGTGTTAAATTTCTATATCTTGTAACCTTGTTATTATTGTTTTGCTGAAAATCAAAGTCTAGTGAAGCCGTGTGAGGCCTATTTCGATTCACTAGCATAGTTGCTTCGTGATTCATCATATTTTTTTTTTCAAAACTCAAAATCAAAGTCTAGTAAAGTCGTGTGAGGCCTATTTCGATTCACTAGCAACTTGTTGTTCATCTTGTTATGCTTGTGTTGGTTGAAAGTATGGGTTTAGAGGTGTAGTGACAAAAAAATGGTAAGGGCGATTTATTGAATACAAGTATAGCTGAATTTTTTGGCATGAGAATGAGTCAGTAATGCAGTGATATGTCCTGGTGTGTTAGTTTAGTATAAGGTAGAGAAAGAGTTATTATTTAAGGTGAATTATTGAAAGCTTAAAGTATGAAGAGAGTTGTTGACAGGGTTGTTGTGAAAGAAAAGTATAGGTTATTGATGAAGGTACTTGGTGGATGAGTATTGTTAATTTAGGCGTCCCTGAGATTGCAAAAAAGGGAGTTAGTTGAAACTTATAGAAATATGAAAGAAGTTAGGTGTATAGATGATTGAATAGTAATGATGTGTAGAAGGAGAATGTGTTGATGGATTGTAAATATGATAGACCATAGGGTTACAACTGATTATTATTGTTATGAGGTCTTAGCAGACTAGTGTTTTTCGAATGATTGGCATGTAAGAATAATTGTGAAGATTGTGGTTATCATAGCTAGAACAAGATACTAAGTTTGAATAGTAGATGGTGATCAAGGTGAGTACAATGATTGATGTGTTGTGAATGTTAGTTATACAAAAGGTGAACTAGTAGGCTTGAATAGTATATACAAGAATTTAAGTTTGTTGTTTCGGGATTTTGTGAGATGATAATTGTAGAAACGAAAGAAAGTTTAGTATATTCTATGGGAGTTCAGTGGTCATGTGTATTATTATATCCAATACCCTAAAGTGATTGAAGTTCATTTTAGAGTTTATTAAGTGGTTCATGGACTTAATGATGATTGGTTAAAGCTAAGGGGGAGATGATAGAACAAGTAACTAAGTCGGGATCTCAGATTCTTGTAGTAGTGCCAGTATGTGTAGGAATGATGTAAGGGGAGAGGATTCCCAAGCCATTCTCTTGTCAGTGCATGTATTCAAGAAATCAATTCATTTTATATTATTTAATTCAAGTATCCATGCTTCCCACGTAGTTGATAAAATACCTTCAAGAATTATCTTTGAACAAAGGATTACATATCATGTTAAACTAGTTTCAAGATAAATCTCCAAGTTATGAATTTTTCTATATCCAATTTCAATAGAATTTCATGTAAATCACCAATTCATGATTTGCTCTATGTATTATACTTTATGCCCCAAAAATTTGAATTTTATAAAGGATTACATGACTTACAAGTTGGGTTTATACCAAAATTATCATGTTTTGAGTTTATAAAGTTATAAGTGATTTAAGCCTTGAATTACATGACTATTTTCATATATCTATGCATATAAAGTGATTTTCCAGATTTTTCCCAATTAAGTTTAAGCTTGATATTGAGATTATTGATCTTATTATTTTGATGGTATTGAAGTATTTTCAAGAAGCATGTTGAGCATGTTGTTTTGCTATGAATTTAAATGTTTATACGTGAAGTGTAAATTGGGATTCATAGCTATTATCACTATTTACAAGATTATGAATTTTGAGAGACTTTGAATATAAATTTCATGAGTTTGTTCATATTTTCATGCATATTTTTGAGATTTTCAGATTTTAAGATGAACTACGAATGTTTATGTTATCAAACATAAATTTTGAGATGTTTTGGCACAAGTTTGATATATGGGCTTTAAGCCCTAAGATTGAGTTTTGATATTTCAAGAAGCTTGTATTTTTTTTTACATACTTTGATACCCTATTCCTAAGGCCTCGGTAAAGAGAGTCAAGTTATTTACAGTATCCCTTCATGTTTTTAGGTTTTCATATTCTAATCTTTCAGTGACCTTTTCATTTAGTCGAGATGGTCATGATGAGCAGTTGACTAGAGGGGAGAGAGTAAATATTTCTTGTTGATGAAAGATGGTCGTGTGCTTATTTTAGCTAAGTTGGTAAATATGAAGTAAGATCGAGGCCAAGTCTTCGATATATGTCATGGTTAGTTGAAGTTTTATGCGTTATGTAAGTCCATAAATTTGAAAGAATTTTGAGGTGACATTTTGAGTATGGCTGGGCTAGTCGAGAATATTTTATGTATATCATCTTAAGAATTGAATAATACATAGAAGTTGTTATGAGTAAGGTGTTAGGGAATATGAGAAAATGCTTTATGAGTGTCTGTTTAGAGGTGCGTATGTGGGTATGAAGGTAGACTTGAATGTTATATTTGTATATATGTGGAAGGGTGCATTGCACATTAGTAAATGTCTAGTACGAGGTTGAGCGTGGTTGTTGGAGTGGTAATGAGAATTTTTCAAGAGATGAGAAGTTGTGAAATGCAGGGTGTGTTGAATTCATGATTCAAACTAGTAATATAGTGTTATGTGGTGTATCTTGTGACTTCGAGATTAGGCTTGAACATGGTGATACGATTTCATTCCGACTAGACATGAGTAAATGGAAATATCAATGACCATGTGAGAATTAGAAGATGAACCAATGAGTATGGTCTTTAAGGGAAGGGAATGGTTGAGAGATTATTTTAGAAGTGTGTAGTTTTTAAGTAAGGTGTTGTGAGGCCTAAAGTTCAGAAATTCTATCCCAATGTATGATTCAGTTTCAGCATCCAGTAATCCAGTTTAACAATCAAACGGATAGATTCCTTTAGTTTTTCATTTTCCGAACTAGTCTGGTCTTACTACCTGAAGTTTCATAAGTACCGTCATTCCAGAAAATAGTTGTTGACACCCATGAAAATTGTGAATTCAGCTCAGTATATGTATCAAGTATCAATTTCAGAATTCGGACATCTAGTCATGATTCGGTTCATAAGTATTCACTGAACGATCTTTATTTTCTAAATATTCCAGCTCAGGCAATGTGATACTCAGTACGTAATGTTAGCCTCATTTTTTCTCATGATTTAAGCCTGTATAAACTATCACTTTGTCGTCTATAAGTATAATCGCACCTTGAGCACATCAAGCAAATTCTGAACTCTCAGCATGAGTCAGCTCTTTATAATAAGTAAAGGCAAGTCAGCTCAGACTCAATCGAAGATAACAACCTTCCCTCATTAAGCTCCTCTCTAATCAAAGATTCAGCTATATAGCTATTCTTATCATGAGTAAATATATTCATCAAAGTGTAACAAAGTTGAGAAGGATATAGGTCCGGTTGAGCAAGTTATTTCAACTTTGCATCCTTAGTTTCTCGGTATCCTTAGCCTGTCTAGCGTCATTCGAGGATGAATGTTTCCAAGGGTGAGATATTGTAAGACCCCGCAAAGTTCCCTTGTCGTTAGAGCTTTCAAAATAAGTCACATGGAGCCTAACACTTAGAACTTTAGCAAAGTGTTCAACACTTAGTTTATTTTGAACCTTCAAACTTCGGAGAATTAATTCATGACCTTTATGACATCCGTTTTTCGATTTTTAAGTTGTGTTACGATCGAGCAAGCTCATAGTACATATTGGATGAGTTTTGGAATTTTTCAGAACGCATTAGGCCGCGTTTGGATTTCCAACCAGTAGCAAAAAAGCTACTTTTGCCCAATTTTCAGCAATTTAGGGTCAACTTCCAATGATCATAACTTCCTGTATTTAATGAGCTGGGTGAGCTACTATATATCAAATGAAATATCTTTGAGTCTTCTTTCCAATGAAATTGGTTTCATCCAATTTTATCATCGGAGTAAAAAGTTATGATCTATTTACTTCAGCATATCAAACCAGTGACTGAGGGACAAATGTGACTTTATTTGTTTCCTTAGGGGAATTTTGGTCATTTAGCATCCCCCAATCGTGCTTTAAAACGGGATTGAGCTTATAGTGAACCAAAAGTTGGTCATTTATCTGAAAATTCTCAAGAACCAAATACATGAGCTTTAACCAAGAATTCAAGATCTCTAAAAATTCAACCGCAAGAATTCAAAAATAATTTAGGAATCATAATTCCCAAGTTGAGATCTTCAAGAAGCACCTATTATTTTACGAGTAGAGTTTCGGAATCGCAAGTTCATCCAAAGTCACAAATTTGAGGTATGTGGGGTTTGAACAAGAATAATCCTTCTGGTCTTGTGCCCAAAACTTGATTTTTATAAAGATTACATAAATTTTTATGTTGAAGTTTATACCAATTTATCTTATTTTGAGTTTATGTAATTATCAATGAATTGAGTATTTGAAGGCATTATATTTTATCTTGATATGATTTGAGTTGAGATATACATATTTTGATTTATATTTTCCTATTAAGAATTGATGTTGTTGAATTTCTTTGAAATGAGGATTGAGAATGAATTTACGGAATTTGTGATATGAATTTTGAGTTGTTGAAATTATGATATTTATGTCATGAATTTATTCCCAGTATTTTAATTGAGATAAGTGAAGATTTTCGAGATGATTGTTGAGTATGAAATTTAGATATGATTTTGATGGATTAAATCTTTATATTTTGGGTTTTAAATATATGTGATGAAATTATAAGGAGATTTTGATCTCGAGTCGTGGACATGATTTTATAAGTATTTCTCAAAAGCAAAGATTATTGTTTTGATATTGAACAGGTATGGAATTTGAGATGATATTTTGGAAGATGAAATCGTTATATTTATGTCAAGGTTGAAATTGGATTTTTATGATATTACGATTTGGAGTTTTCCTTTATCAAATTATTTATCGAGATTTGAATTGAAATTTATATCATGATTTTTAGTTGAAAATAGGAATCCATAATTTATTATGATTTAATTATGAGAAATATGATTTGGCCTTCATTATAGGCCCTTGAGATTATTTTGAGGTGAATTTCCTAAATGAGACTGAGTTTGAGTATGGGAGTAGTATTTAGCACCGAGCAGGAGGTGTGGGTGAGCGTACCCTACTTTTCTAGAACTACGTACCACCATAGGATTGAGATTTGTGGGCCTAAGGCCGAGTTTGTGATCACTGAGTTGAGGTTATACTCCCTGGCAAGAGTATGACGCTCCTTCCCAACTTGGGGTTTCTTCCTTATGAGGACAAAACGTTGGACTCCATGATAAGCTCCCATGGTTTATGTCGGTTATAAGAAACTCCCATGGTGTGTATGTGTCTCTGCTCTATCTAAAATAAGTGTGTATGGTTTAAAAACTATGATTTGTGAGAAAGTTTCTTGTTTCCGAAAGATTGAAATGTTTTGTTCTAAAGAGAGTTGTTTTAAGACTTGATTACTTTACAAATTGAAACCGAGCAAAAAGTGAATTTGGAAATTATTGTAATGACTCACGTGATTTATTTTACATGTATTATTCATCCATGATTTTGATGATTTAATTTGAGCTAAGTGAGTTATTTATATCAGCATGCATAATTTTATAAACTGTGATGATATTAAGATATTATTTTATATATACATTGCGCCCCCATATGCTCGGTACATTTCCATGGTACTGACCCACATATTCGTATGTGGGCTACATATTCTCAGAATGTAGGTACAAGGTATAGTATGCACCTTCAGATCCAGTCAGTTCGTGGTATCCAGTCAGCAGGTGATGAGTCCTTTTGATTCAAGGGCTTGGGTCAGTTATGCAGAAATAATAGTGTTGTATTTTCTTTTTTCGGTCGTATTGAGTTGGTATAGTCGGGAGTCATGACCTGGCTACCTACAATCAATACTAGCAGAGGCTTCATAGACAGTCAGTAGAAGTTAATGTATTCCGTTTCAGTTTTGGTTGTAAAGACAGAATTATAATCTTGTAAATTCAGTTTTTTATCGATCAGATTCAGAAATGAGTTATTTTCCGCAGATTTGTATAGATTTATACTTTTTGTTCAGTTGCTTATGAGTTATGCCAGTAGAAGGGTTAGCTTGGGGTCACTTGTAACCCTAAGCACCGTGTGACGTCTCGGGATCTGATTTTGGGACGTTACAAAAACATAAGTCAAGTATTCTTGATTTATAATTCTTTTAGAATGCTAATCACTACATTAAACACAAACCTAAAAGGAGTGCTATGAAATTCTTAAATTTAAGAATGAATTCTTAAAAGGTAAAATAATATTTTATTTTAAAATCTTTTACAAAGTTCAAATTAAAAAAAAAATAATGAAAGCGGTGTGTTTCACATTGTCACATTAGTCAATAGAATTGTATATAAGAATAAAATTATTTTAAAATAATAATTGATATTAAAATGAAAATTATATCTATTTGTATAATATAAGTAAATATTGTGTCTCAAATATACTATGTTCCATTAGACTTCCACCTTCTTTTGTATCAATTTGGACCGCATTTTTTGCATCAAATAATTTGTGAATTTTCCTGAATCATTTTGGAGAGCTCAAGCTTCTCAAATTGCTAGTACTTCAACAATCATTACATTTCGTACAAATTAAACTGAGGCCAAAGTCTTGAAGCAAACATACACAAACTATACATGGATATTGTACCCGATGATAATTAATTCAAAATATAAAGTAGACATACGAAGAAGTCAAGAAAATTTAACATCTATAATGTATACATAGAATGAAATTTGACCGTATATACTTAGATATTCTCCAACAAAAGGCACTCAAGGAAGCACCTTATCTACCCATATCCAATTTGTTCCGTCTGTTTGCCACTCCTAGGCACAACTGAGCAAGAGGATAGAACGAAATGATCCAAATTAAAGTATCAATGAATCTGCTGGAATTAATTAATTCACAAGCTGCTGAATTTTCAAGACTATATAAAGAAGCATCAAATGCATCAAGATATCAAATATATTATTTGCATTCAATAATAAACTGCATCATTCCTACCTCGTTGGGATAAAGAAACTGTTTTTGGAGAACTCGACTTAAGTTCATCAAATCAACTTCCTTTCAATATACAAATCATAAAAATGCAATTTTAATTACAAAAGTTCTACCTAATTGAAACAACAAAAAGCTCATTAAATTTGTTATCAATGAATTGAGAAAAAAAAAATAAAACCTGATGATGAATGCCACCAATCTTTTAGTCAAAATTGTCATTTAATATTTTTTTATGTATAAAAATAATAATATTTAATAATAGTGGTTTGATTGTTTCCTTAGTATTAGGACTTTTGGACTGTACTTTCCTCAATATATAAGACATTAGGATCACGTTTTTACGTTAGAAATATCTACTACTTTAATTATTATAAGATTTAGTTTAGGATCCCTCAGTATCAAGGATTTGGAATTGTTCTTTTATGTATTCTAATCAAATTTTACTAACGGCCTCTTCTTCTATGTCAGATCTTTGTTGCCCACTGATTGAAGAATTGAAAAAGAGATTTTTCTTGTTTAATATATTAGAAAATGGTAGAAATTAAATTAGTTGCGAACGAATTGAAGAAAATAGTTTTCAAAGAATTGTTGATTCCATATTATTGAAAGGAATTTGTAGTCATGACTGATGATGCTCTAAATCTTGAATCTACTGTATGTATTTAGTACAAGAAAATAGAATTTGTGCAACCTATTATCTAAGTTGTTGCATTGTTTTCCGACTTTCCACACTTATGTGTCCGCTTGCTTTAATGAAATTACAATGATAAATCTTACAAAATCCTATTACCTTATACAGGCATTGATCCTACATTATTTTTGTTTCTTTTAACGAAAAAAGAAACTCAAAATCTTTACCTTGCTGTTTAACTTCAATATAGGCACGGATATCTGATCCAATAGAGATCCAAAACAAAGTGATTTGAATATCGCCTATCATAGATCAAAAAAATAAAAACAAAATATTAATAGTAATATAATGAATAAGGTTACTAAAACTTAATGCTTAAATTACTTATCATGAATTCAAAAAGAAAAAAATAAAATACTGATTTGACTTACTTTTATCTCCACTTTCTTTTAGCTACAATAAAACAAACACCACCAAAATTAAAGAAGGAATTACATAAAAATTAGAAATATAATTAATAAATTAATTGAAAGAAAAAAACACAATTAATACTAACCTCAAGTAAAACCTATTCAATTTATCATTCAAGGAAAAAAATTGCAAGAAACATTACCCAAAGACAATTAGTAAACTAATAGAAAAAGAAGAACAAATTAACATACTAACCTAATATTGAAATTACACAAATTCGAAGAATATAATATTGATTTTTATGAGAGTTTGACCGAGAATCATGATGTTTCATGGAAACAGGTTTTGAAATTGTGTGCATAACAAAAATATATATAAAGACTTCAATTAGGATAATCTTATTAAAATCAAATTTTGTAGATTTAGAATTCTTAAACCAATAGAAAAAGTATTAGTTGTCTTTAATTTTGATGACTTATAATAAGGAAAGGTTTTACTATAACTATATTTAATTGATTTTCTAACTCTTAAATTATAGAAAAATATAGTGAAAAGACAATTTTGTCTAAAACAAAGATTTTTAATGAAGGGCAAAAAGTTCAAACGACATTTCTAAAGTTGTACACATTTTTAATATATTTTATATTTATATTTATATTATATATATTTATGTTTATCTTTATATTTATATTATATATATATATATCATACATTATTATTATATTAAATTATATTATATTATATATATATATATATATATATATATATATATATATATATATATAGAGAGAGAGAGAGAGAGAGAGAGAGAGAGAGAGAGAGAATAGATATAGATATAGATTATAGATATAGGAGTCCTAAATTTAGTAAAATAATAATTATATTATAAAGACTTTTAATGAAGGTCAAAAAATTCAAATCTCTTTTCTAATGGTTTTCACACTTTTAATATATTTTACCTTAAAAATAAAAATAACAACCATATATGAAAAAGATTTTTTTCAAAAAAGGAAATTGTTTTTAAAAAAAGAATAACCATTTATGAAAAAGTTTTTTCCATAAAAGGAAATTATTTTCTACCAATAAAAATAATTTCAATTATAATAAAACGATCAAAGCATCCGAAAAAAGGCACCCAACTTTAAAACATAGAACAATGAAGGCACTAACAATGAATGCTCAAAATTTAGTCAAAAGTGACCGGTGGTATTTTCTCATTAAAGTGATTAGTGGTATTTAGATTCATATTAGGAATTAGGTTACCATCTTTTTTTCTCCATAAATATTAGAATGTAACATATTTGATTTATATTAGTACACAATTTAACTAATTTTAAAATATATTAAATAAAATAGTGAAAAGACAATTTTGTCTTAAGTAAAATCTTTTAATGAAGGACAAAAAGTTCAAATCACTTTTTTAAGGGCTTCACTCTTTTAATATATTATAGATATAGATATAGATTATAGATTATAGATTATAGATATAGATGGTATTTTCTCATTAAAGTGATTAGTGGTTTTTAGATTCATATTAGGAATTAGGATGCCGTCTTTTTTTCTCCATAATATTAGAATGTAACATATTTGATTTGTATTAGGATACAATTCAACTAATTTTAAAATATATTAAATAAAATAGTGAAAAGACGTTTTTGTCTTAAGTAAAATCTTTTAACGAAGGACAAAAGTTTAAATCACTTTTTTAAGGGCTTCACACTTTTAATA